>NC_058404.1:88590562-88704559 GCF_002201575.2 Neomonachus schauinslandi
TTAAAATAGAGGGAATTGTAGATAATGTGTGAAGTATAAAGATTTTAAAACGCTGCAATAATAATCAAGATGGAAGAATTGTGCACTTTTTTTTTAATCAAAATAATATCACTAGTTAGAAATCACATAAAAATACTTTCTATCCAGGACAGAGATGTTCTTTCTTTACTGAGGAAGAAAAAGCCTTCAAGAAAGTATGCAGGAAGGGCACAAAAACATCTTGGTTCAAATACTGATGTAGATATCTTTTAAAATGGAGGGAAGAAAGTGGATACTTACTGCTAAATTGGAGGGTTTGCTGTGGGAAAGACCATTTTAATACCTTCTACTAAATGATAATTCAGGTTCACTTAGAGAGAACAATGAAACATCTATTGAAGAAAAATATCCTCAACAAGAAAATTACATAATTATTTTGGTTTAAGTAAAAAAAGAAACATGCAAATAAAAATACTTTGTTTCTCTGATTTTATTTTTATGTGGAACCCAGAAAAAATAGTCCTAAAAAAAGTGTTTACAGATAATAAATCTTTGACTTTAAATTATGTGGAAACTTTACATTTATGATTGCATTTAAAATGTAGGTTTTAAATAAATGGAATAATGTTTTCTAATTACAAATCATTAAACTCCTAGTAATACAAGATTTTAGATTAGGAACTGATAGTGCATATTAAAATAATTAAACCTTGCACTTTGTCCTCAGGTAACATGAAAATTCGAAATTACAAAATGGAGCTAAATAAACTTCATTACATTTCTAGAAGGCTTTCACGGTGAGAGAGAAAAAGGTAAAGATTGGTTAATTTTAATTTGTGTTAGTAAATGCCCTACTGCAAGGGTTAATGCTTGGATATTAAATTAACTGTATTAGCGTAGACCAAGTTACACAATGATAAATGTATATGTAAAAAAAAAAGAAAACTTTAGTAATTCTCCACATGAAAGGTCAAAAACTGACTTGTATTTGGGCAGCAGACATACTTTGTTTGGTCAGCACAATGCTATCAAATGTTTTTGAATTAGTTTACAGTATTAAGCAGGAAAATTTTACATAAAATCCAGAAATGGGGAACAATTTTTTAAATGAAAAAAAAAAATCTGGGAACAGTGACTGGATTTTAGCATGACAAAAATTATCAAGAGTCTAATCACCACTAGCTCAGTTCAATAAGGCACAAACTTGCCAATTTTCCCTGGTTCCTCCACCTGCTGTTGTCTCATAATACCAACATACTACAGGCTTTACGCAGCAATGCTAACAGCCTGGCTCTTTGTGCACCTAATGGTCAGCAGAGAGAGAGATTTTAATGACTTAACTGAAATTTTTCATTCGGGTTTTTAACATCATAAGCAATAATAATCAAATAATTTTCATAAAAATTAAATTTCTCATAACAGAAAAATTAGAAAAAAATACATCAACAAAGTTGAATAATATAAAAATGAATCCATAATGCTGTAACCCAGAAATAGACATCAGAGAGGATCCTGGATCTACCAATTCTTAGTTTTGTAAAATCAGGCAATTTACTTTACTTTTCTAAGTCTTTATGCTCTCACCCACAAAAGGAGTCATGAATAATGTCAACTTCATACATTTGTTTCCCATATTAGATGAAATAAGTGCTTAGCTTTTTGCCTGGTAAACATTAAATGTTTGCATTAAAGTACTATTAAATAACTCTTTTTAAAAAATGTTTCTGTTAATTTTGTATATCGTATCTCCAAGAACATTAAGAGTAAATTGAAAATAGTTACAGCAACCCTGACCATTAATGGTGTCCTACCTCTAGGGACTTTTTCTCATCCTCTACAAAGAACTAAGGTTTATGTTACTCAGCTTGAGGCCATTGACATCTGACACGTTTTGTCAAATGGAAGCAGAAGGGCATTCCAAAGAGCAGATGTTTCACTCTTTAAGGAGAAACAAAGGCCATTCTTTTTGCTCTGGGAGTGTTTTGTCCAGAATCTTTAAATGGTATTTCGGGAGGAAATAAGTAGATTTCTCAGTGGAAGGAAAGTATAAAACTTGGAGATCACAAAGAGACTACGTGGAATCCCTCCCATATGCAGCACAGGAGAATTTTCAAAAGTGTGAAAATGTAGGACTTAGTGGCAGAATCTCAGAGCCTATGCAGAAGATACTAGGAAGATTCTGTGACATCCCAGTTCACTAGAACTGGGCAGTTAATTCACTGCGATCTGAAATATACTATCTTTTTGAACATAATATGGCAAATTTGGAGATTATTGATGTAGGGGAGGAAATTTGATAGTTCTGGTTATCTTGTAACAGATTCTTGTCAGTGTTGAATTACCCAATAAAAAAGGAAAACCCATGCAGGAGCCAACAGACACACACACACACACACACACACACACACACACACACACACACATACACACACACCCCAAACAAAAACCCTATTTTTGAAAGAAGGAAATTTTTAAATAAGCAGGAAGTATTTACTGTGGAAAAGAATTGGTTGGATTTGTTTGCACCAGATTTTGAGTTGATGGTTTTATTTATTGTTTTAAATTATGTGGAAATGACAGGGCATTATAATGCTTTCAATTTTGTTTCCAGTCCTCTTGTTTCTGGAGATACCAGATCTTTGACTTTCTGAATCTTAGCCTCTTCTTCAGTCTAGGACTCTAAGCTCTCTGCAGGATCTTATGCAAACAGCCTCAGAGTGTTTTCCAGGAATATATTGTATCAATTAAAGCTTCTTTCTGCCAATGAGGTCTCTGCCTACCTAACTAGAGCAGAATAAACTAATCCTATATGGTATTTTCTGCCAACTAGCTCCATAATGAGTCATTGGAAAATCATTCCATTGTTTTACTGGAGAGCTGCTCTGGGTAGTGGAGGATATGGTGAAATCATGAAAACCCATAGATACGAAGGTGGTTTTTGCATTCCTTTGCAGTGGAACAAGCTCCTTGGTGAGAAGCAATCATGTGTATGATATCAAACAGAATGGTGAATAAAAACCTAAGAATGTTAGCTGACAGGAGCTCTAAAAGCAAGGAAAATGAATTCATATACAGAAGAGTGGTCTGTTCCAATGGATACTCCCAGAATGGGCCATTTTACCCATATGATTATTAAGAGACTCTACAGTGAGAGAACTTTTGTGAGTATTTATATGGAACAGAAAATTATCACATTTAATATACACACTAGGAGGTCTGTCTATATGTCTCTCTCTCTTTTTTTTTTAAAGATTTTATTTATTTAAGAGAGAATGAGAGAGAGCACATGAGAGGGGGGAGGGTCAGAGGGAGAAGCAGACTCCCTGCTGAGCAGGGAGCCTGATGCGGGACTCGATCCAGGGACTCCAGGATCATGATCTGAGCCGAAGGCAGTCGCTTAACCAACTGAGCCACCCAGGCGCCCATATATGTCTCTCTCTTAAGCATTCTTTCATTAGTAGTCTAATACTTCCTTTCCAAACATTTTTTTTAAAGATTTTATTTATTTATTTGACAGAGAGAGACACACAGTGAGAGAGGGAACACAAGCAGGGGGAGTGGGAGAGGGAAAAGCAGGCTTCCTGCGGAGCAGGGAACCTGATGCAGGGCTCGATCCCAGGACCCCGAGATCATGACTTGAGCCAAAGACAGACGCTTAATGACTGAGTCACGCAGGCGCCTTTCCAAACTTTATCTGATGCCATGGATCAGGTTACGTCTGTATTACAGGCCATCATCCCATCCATGAAAAGTAAACATCAAATAGACAAAAAGAAGCTTTGTCCAGTGTGAGGATTTGCATGGTGTTGCTCCAAAATCCTGGGGCTAGGCCCTATAATTTACCTATTTTACCAGAGGCTCCAATAAGCTCCATCTTTACACGCCACAAACATGTTGATCCTCAGTTGACATATAAGGCCTAAATGTCAGCAGGGCTTGAGCTTCAACAAGATTGCAGCATAGCCTTTTATTTATGAGTCCCAGTAAAAGCTAGCAGCTTTAAATTTTCTCAGTTAATGGATTATAGAGGCAACTTTTATCACCAAGTGCAAGGAGATGCATCAGACCTTTGACTTCATTCTTATTGATATGCCATGTGACCTCAGGTTCCTTTGGAAAAAGCTTGGAGAGTGACTTATAGTATATACTTGTGGTGTTGTTGAAGGATATTTATTCAAGGGAATCCAACCTTCTCCTTAATCAAGAGGCTCTGACTCTGTAAACTGTGCTTTGAAATTGAGTGACAGTCTGTACTTTGCCATTGTCTGACTTAAACCAAGTTTCTTCTCAATATGTGTAGAGGTTTTTTTTTTTTTTCAGTTATATAGATCAAATAATATTTTACTAGCTTGAAATTCTTTTGTATCTAGGAATTTAGTAATCAATTAGTTACAACTCAGAGATTCCTGAATATCAAAGCATTCTATCTGTCAATCCACCCCAACAACCCATTTGATGGGCATTTTTATTCTGATGATTAAATTTTACTATCCGGGTTTTGTTCCTCTGGGATCCCATTAGTGCCTTGAAAATCAAAGCTTTCATTTCAGTGGAGGCATCTTCCAACATTAACCCTGGTCTTCAGAGGAAAACCACTCCAGAGAGTTCACAAATGATGGTGTTTCCCTCTTTAAGGTAGTTAACAGTGCTTTGGCGAAGGAACTATAATTTGGGTCTTTCTGGTATAGCTAGTGTTATTCATCATAAATCTGTTTTAACATTTGCATCTCCTAAGTCTTTAGATTTCTTTTTCCTCCTCCTACCAGGGACTTTCTGCCATCTCAGTCTTTTTGAATGTGGTTCACGTTTGTGTACAGTTTATAGTGAATTAATCAAACAAGTGTTAGAGTGACTTCCAGCTTCTGGAAACTAGCACACTGAAGTAAAAATCTTAAGAAAATACACACATATGGATAAATTTGACTCAATCCATGTTATAGCACACGTAGAATCTGTTTCTCCTCATGTCCCTCAGTTCCTGCCAAAATAAATGATCCAATCCTCCAATTATTTTTTTGAATATGATATCTCATCTTGGATCGGATTTTGCCTTTTTCCCTAGAAACATGCTGGGATCCATCCTGTTAAGAGTCTAGGGGCAAAGAGGAGTGATAAGGGTGGGTTTTGGGGACAATAGGTATCCCATCTCAAAGTGGGATTATTACAGGGTCTTTAAGCAAAGAGAGATGTCTCCTCAGAAAGAGAGGGAAAAAAAAAAAAAGAAAAAGAAAAAGAAGGGAGAGACTTCTTCCAATGACAGCGGAGGAAGGCTGAGGGTAACATAATGGTTCAGTTTCACACATTCTTCTGACTCCAATTAAAGATTTCCATTCCAAATCTTAGGAACTCATTTTTCAGTGTTCTAACCTTTATTTTAAAAAGCTCAGTAAGACTTTTCATTTAATTTGCATTATTATTTCCCAACTGGCATGATTAAATTTAGAATTTGATACTTAGCCGTGTCGACCCCGTGGGCTGTAAGAAACAAAATACAATTTCAGAGCCACAAAAGAAGCTCTCTGGTACTCTGTGTCTTGAGTACCTGATTTAATGCAAGATTTTATCATTTTCTTTTACAGTATAGCCAGAAGAAACTATCTCATATGAACTCTATAGTCATCATTTCTACTATGATGATCAAGGGCAATAAAAGTTTCATCTCGGGAAGACTTGATTTCAAATAACAACTGCGGGTAATATTTTAAGTAGTAATGATGTAACTTTATGCCATGAATATTTAGTAACCCTTTTCCCACTGTCAATGAAATCACCGGTATGTTTTAGCTCAGATAGGTGTGTAACCCAGTTCCAGAATCCCTATGTAAAAGTCTGTTTCTTGACAATGCTTCTAGTAACAAGAACTATATTAGTTAGGTTCATGTCAGGAAAAGAGAATCTATACTAGATAATTCAATATCGTGAATGTAGCATAGGAAAATTAGTTATAGAGGTACTCAAAGCGCGGAAAAAAAGGATATGAGGTGACCAGAAACCAATTTCAGAAAGTGCATTAGGGCAAGAGGGACTGGGGAGAGTGATGATGTTACCCAGTACAGGAGCCATGGACACTGGGCAGAAGTTGAACCCACGGTGCTGGAGGTAATCCTCAGGCCTGCCTGTAGAAGCTGGTATAGGGAGGGAGGAGAAGCCGCAAGGCAAAGCTGAAATTTGAGCCTGTCCTGAAACTATCACTGGAGGTGGGGGTTATCATAGCCTTTTCTCAGTTACTGCTCTCTGTTTTCCCACCACAGCACCCCATTGACTGAACCTAACTGAAACCAGTGGAGAAAGAAGCAGGAGAAATATCATTTGTAAGTTGTCAACCCCCTGAGAACAAGAGGTAGATCTGAGAACAAACAGAGAATTGACTGGCATAATATTTTTATGCTTTCATGTTCAAAGTAGGTCTTATGTTCTAAACAGAAGACAAATGTTATTTGTAACAGTTACAGTTATTTACCTAATATTTGGGAAAATATAAGAAAGAGAACTTTTTTTTTTTTTCGGATTACTGACAAGACTTAGATAGGGAGGCTCTCCAGCATAACAAAGAACACACAATTCTACTTTTAGTTTTCTATTGCTAAACACAAGCAGCATTTACAATATGCATTTAACCCTGGGTGACACTTTTTTTTTTTAATTTTTACCATCTCTGTATTAGTTTTCTATTGTCACATAATGTGTATTACATTGCTACATACAATATGATCATTATCACAAATTTAGCAGCTTGAAACCAAATCCATTTATTATCTCACAAATCCATTTATTATCTTGTGTAGGTGAGAAGTCTGAGCCAACTCACCTGGCTCACAGACCTGGGTGTCTCCCACAGACTCTTATTTGAAGACTCTGGGGAATCATCCACTGCCATGCTCTTTCATTGTTGGCTGAATTCATTTCTTTGTGGTTGTAGGAGGTGCCTGTTCTCTTGCTGGCTTTCAGCCAGTGGCTGCCCCCTTTCCAAAGCACATGGTCTTACCATATTCAAGCTATCAATAGGGCATATCAACCCCTTCTTATACTTCAGATCTTTCCCCCTTCTGCTACCAGAGAAAAGTCTCTGCTTCTAAGAGTTTGTATGATTAGATCAGACCCGCCTGATTAATCTCTCTGTTTTAGTGCCAATTGTATCATATAATGTAACACAATAAAGAAATGATATCATCTTCACAGATTCCAGGGATTAGGATGAAACATTATTGGGGAGGGGGGTATCATTTCAGAAATTCTGCTGCCATAATGGCATACCACAATATGGAGTGAGTATGCCATTTTTATGTCAACATCTGCTTTGTGCTTCAAGAGTAATAGCATTGATAACCTTTGACATTTGATAAAAATAAAATATTTTAAAATAATATGGGAATTCTATTTGATGATAGCATTTTAAATTAATTCTTTTTTTTTTAAAGATTTTATTTATTTATTTGACAGAGAGAGACACAGCGAAAGAGGGAACACAAGCAGGGGGAGTGGGAGAGGGAGAAGCAGGCTTCCCGCCGAGCAGGGAGCCCGATGCGGGGCTCGATCCCAGGACCCTGGGATCATGACCTGAGCCGAAGGCAGACGCTTAACGACTGAGCCACCCAGGCGCCCCTAAATTAATTCTTGAAATAGAAAAACACTGACATTTGTGAAATTATGAGAAAAGTTATAGTAAACAAAATATCAGCTCTTTTTGAATAAAGATGATTTTTTAAAGCAAAATAGCTATAAAAAAGGAAATAGGATTATAAAAATCCCTAAGTCCCAAGGTTCCAATATGTTTTCTTAGGTATGTGACTTTTTGGGTAGTTTCCTTCTTCCTAAGGAGGAACTGTTTGATCATTATGTAACTTTCCATCATTAAATCTCTCAGAGCATGAATTGTTGTCTCTGTGTATCCACTGTGCTGTATACAGAGCACACTCACTCAGATATTCAGCTAGGAAGCCAAGAATTTATCTGTAAATTTACAACATTTCTTACTGTGAAAATATCATGGGCTATTAAAAAATATCTAGGAATTATGAGTTGACTGGGATATTTTCCCCAATAATCTTTAAATTATTACTTGATTATGGTATTTCTTTCATTGGAAATAGATTCTCTGTGTTGACATTATAAGAAACTATAAATTCTTAAGGAATGATCAGTTAACTATTAGCTTTGAATTATTCCAAGCAAATGACAATATTATGTGATAATAAAACTCTGAACTTCTTAAATTAGACATGTGCATTAAAACAAACCTTTCCTTGTTGGAAACCCAAGTGATTGCCATTAGCCACTTCAGTATCACAGCAGGTTACACAAATTATTATTACATTTAATTAGCATTCTGACAAGTTGTGGAATTCTTTACCTGCATTCAGATTACACACAGAAAATGATTTGAAAGCATTTCCTGCCTTGAAAACATCAAAGCAAATCAAAGAAATCAGCTCCAATCTTATTATCAAATACCTGGGTAACATTAAACCAAATGACAGAGGAAGAAATGCCAACTATAAATGTTGTTTTAAGGTGACATTTGATTTCCCATATGAGGAGATTATTACAAGCCAAATGATATAATTCAACAAAATTAACTGTGATATAATACTAATGCTACCATTGTTCATCTCCTTTTCTTAATAAAAGAAATGATATAAAATATATCATCATTTAATATTTAGGTCATCATTCAATTGCTATTTAATTCTATTCCTGGTGTAATACATGTTAAGAAATTAGTTATTTTGAATTATTGAATATCATATTAAAGTTTTCAGCAAAAGTGAGTTTCAGTGTCAGAATACGTAGAGATTTATATCCTTGAAAAATTTCTGTGCTGAAATACAATACTGTAGAACAAGATAGACTAATAAAAAATGGTAAGGGTATGAAGATAAATTTAATGTAATACTAAATAAAATTACTTTCATACTTTGAAGTATTTACTAATGATATAACTATTTATTAATGATGATTTACTAATGATGTTTAGTAGAACTTTCTCAAATTCAGTTTCTTAGTGCTAAATTTCTAATGTGATGAAGTGTAAAACTTGCATAATATATTCATTTCAAAAAACAAATGTCTCATTTTTGTTGTATTGGATGTAAAATCAAGTATGTTTATATAATAGTATATACTGTTTTATTTCCCATAAAAATAATTATTCCATATATGGAACTTTTCCAGAAAAACTATAGGGACTATAACTAGAGGGGTTAATAAAAGTGGAAACTGTTATCCAGACTTTGATAGTTCAAAGATTTAGTATCATATATGAGACATTGAAATTCACAATGGACACATTCTTTTTTATTAGAATGATGTAAGACAACATTTTTCTATGCCTCACTTTAACTTATGTGTATAAATACCCCTGGTGATTTCCCTTACTATGGAGAGAAAAATGAATTGTTACTAAGAAATCTAGATGCATTGAATTCAAGAAAATCTTCTCCCTTAATTCATCACAAGTGGTATTACTTCTTAGTATGATTACAGAATGCTATAAAAGGGAATTTTTTTGGAAGAATGCATTAACTAAAGGGTTATATTATATAAGGTCCTTAAGAACCATTCCAAATCTATTGAACATTAAACTCTGAAATTCCTTACTAATAACCATGAAGATATTGTAAAATTTATTACCTAGCTTAATAAAGATAAATGCTATTTAACATAAAGCCCATATTTTTGTTTCTTCTTACATTATCTTGGTTCTCTACATACTAATTAATATGCCTGTTCTGTAGTCTGATCACTTGGGTACAAATTCTGCTATCTGGAAGGTAGGTGATGTGCAACTTAATTGATCTTGTTGTGACCAAGTTTTTCCATTTCTAAAGTAAAGATAAATAGTAGTATTTACATCATGAGTTATTGTGAGAATCAGGTGATTTAGTACAAGTAAAGATAATAGGGAAAAAGGGATGTTTCACATAATAAGCCCTCAATAAACTTTATTAATAAAGTTATGATTAAACAATGCATGGGTTAAACAACATACAATTTCAAAATACCTTTTGTTTTGTTTTGTTTTTGTTTTTTAAAGATTTTGTTTATTTATTTGACAGAGGAAGAAAAAGAGAGAGAGCACAAGCAGGGGAAGCAGCAGGTAGAGGCAGAGGGAGAAGCAGGCTTCTTGCTGAGCAGGGAGCCCAACATGATCTTAAGACCCTGGGACCATAACCTGAGCTGAAGGCAGACACTTAACCGGCTGAGCCACACAGATGCCCCTATTTTTTTGTTAACGTTTTATTTATTTATTTGAGAGAGCGAGCGAGAGAGCACAAGTCGGGGGAGGGGCCGAGGGAGAAGCAGACTACCTGCTGAGCAGGGAAGCCCAAGAGCAGGGAAGCTAGATTTGGGGCTCAATCCCAGGACCCCAGGATCATGACTTGCACTGAAGGCAGTCACTTAACTAACAGAGCCACCAAGGCGCCCTCAAAAGACCTTTTCTATATTTTCAATTTATAGATTCTGGGCATCTTTTCACAATTCATTCATTCTGCCTGCAAAAATAAATCACTAACAATAGAAGGGTAACAGCAACTTAGAACAAAATTTTCCCAGTTATCCTTATGAAAACCATGTAAAGCAATTAGAAGCATGGTCAAAGCTTGCCATATCTTACACCTTCAGAAAATTCTGAAGATAGAAGAAAACTATCAAGCTTAACATGAGTTATACATAATAGTGGAAAAATACACATAATAAGAATAAAATGTCTGTAGGAAGAATAGGGAAGGCCATGTGGTCAGAGATGCGGTTGATCTCAGGGAAAACAACAATAAATGAATACAATGAATTCACTCTAGCAGGTAAGAGGTTCTAATGCATATGGAAACTGCTATGATTTCTGAAAATAAACTAGAGCAGGTCACTGAGCTGGAGGTAAAGGAAATAAAGCATAGGCAGTGCAAATAGAACTGAACTGGCATAGCATCATATTGTAAAGAAACCATTCAAGTCTGTAGCAAGAGAAGAAAGAGCCTCTGAGTGGAGAAACCAGAAAAACTATCCTTACACTTTCCCATTTGCTCCATTAGACAGTTCTGCTATTAGTGGGACCAGGAAAACTCCATTCATTCAAATATGGATAATGAGGAATAAAAATGACTATGTCAATGAAATGAGATTATAATTGAAGTACACACGGTCAGACACACAGGAAACCAAAGGAAAGAAAAGGGTATGAACTACCAATGGAAGGAAATTGGGAAATAAAGAAAAAAAGCATTTCAGAAATTTAGACTAATTTATTTATAAGAGCAAAAGGGAGAAAAGACACTGGAAAACAGTAAAGAAAGTGAGGATATAAAGTATAAAAGCAAGAAAAAAAATAAAATTTAACAGAAAAAGAGGGCTCCTGGGTGGCTCAGTTGGTTGGGCATAGTACTCTTGATTTTGGCTCAGGTCATGATTTCGGGCTCTGCACTCAGCAGGGAGTCTGCTTGAGATTCTCTCTTTCCTCTCCCTCTGCCCTTCTCTCACTGCATGAGCACACTCTCTAAATACATAAATCTGAAAAAAGTTTAACAGAAAAAGAGAAAGAAATGAAAAGTCTTAGAAAGGAATTTAGAGAGCAAGAATATACTAACATACCTAAAACTGGAGAACCAATAAAAAAAAAAAGAAAAAAGCTATGATAAGCTCAGGCAATCTTATATGATATATTAAATTCTCATTATTTTAGATGTATTAATGATATTTTGGCTATCTCCGAAATGCTCTGAGTTTTTAAGGTACTATGCTAAAGTTTTAGGCATAAAATGTCCCAATGTCCATAATTTAATTTATAAATACTTGAAAGATGTTAAACACTGATATTCATCTACTGACTCATCCAAAAATGTCAAAAGAAGGTTTTCATGTACAGTAGTTGAAAACACCAGCTTTGGATTCAGATAGACCTGAATTCAACTCCTAGCTAAGCTACTTCATAGCTATGAAACTAGACAACATTACTGAATCTTGGTTTCTATGTCTAAATCAGAAATTTAATGTGAATACACACAAACACATTTAACATCTAATAACTGAATGTGACGGCCATTATTCTTCCTTTCTGGGATTGTCCACAAACTATTTTAGAACATTCCCATACCAGTTTATATAAACCTGGAGAAGACAATAGAAATATTTGATAATTAATAAACAGTGATAGAAAACAGTAGAATCCCCTCCCCCACCACCATCTTCTCTCTCATAAGATTACTAGCTGCTACAAATTTCTATTTTTAATATTAAAACTTTTCTGATTTAGAGTAATTCCTATGTTTGACCATATTGAAATTAACACATAAGGAGACTCTGGTCACAAACAATAGCTACTCTTTATTGATAATTTTTAGTATTTTTTCCTGTTAGTGTAAGACTTAGAATAATTTTAAATATCTCTGAATATTAATGAATTCGCAAAATTTTCCTGATCTATAGGGATTTCTACACATGATTTTTTTTTTCAAATTTCCATTGGGACAGTTACGAAATCCTTTGTTTTTGGGGGAATTAGCATTTATATTTTACCAATTTTTCTTTTTTTTAAAGATTTTATTTATTTATTTGACAGAGAGAAAGACAGCGAGAGAGGAAACAGAAGCAGGGGGAGTGGGAGAGGGAGAAGCAGGCTCTCCACTGAGTGGGGAACCCAATGCGGGGCTTGATCCCAGGACCCTGGGATCATGACCTGAACTGAAGGCAGACGCTTAATGACTGAGCCACCCAGGCACCCCTACCAATTTTTCTTATACCTTGTTTATTTCACTATTTCTTTATTTTTATTTTTGTCATATTTTTTCCCTGTAGGTAGAAATAGACTCAGAAATTTTAATTAGAGCTCTTCAGTACTTCTTTCTGTGCCTCTTTTTCCTTAGATATAATTTAAAATAATGATAGAAATAGCATCAATTCAGTGTTGATTATGGGCTTACCTTTGGCAGGCAGTGTAGTGAGAACTTTACACATAATGTTTGGCCATCTAGAACATTGTTTTTGACCATCTAGGACATTGCTATTGGTGGTGTTATTGATGTGGTTCGGGGCAGGAAACTTGACCCTCCTCTATGTTGCCCTGAAAGCGGGAAATAAACCTCCCATGTCAAAGATTCCCTCCCTGCATCAGGAGGTAGATAAATATCTTTTTTTTTAACTTTTTAATTTATATTTATTTATTTATTGATTTATCTATCTATTTAATTTAAATTCAATTAATTAACATAGAATGTAATATATGTTTCAGGGGTACTGGTCTGTGATTCATCAGTCTTATATAATACCCAGTGCTGATTATAACACATACCCTCCCCAATGTCCATCACCCAGTTACCCCATCCCTCCACACCCTCCCATGATAGATATCTTTATGGCCAGAAATAGGGAATACAGGTCCAAGAAGGCTATATAAACAAACTCTGCTTAGTTTCTTCACTAATTAAAACCTAAGCTTAAGTTTCTTTCTCTTAGCAGTTTTTAAAGAATGCCTTCTCAGTTCTTCACAAATTTATTGTTTCTTCATCTAAAATGTATGAAAGCTGCCTGCTTTTAATCAATTCTTTGGGTTTCATATTCTCATTGGAACCCTGCATGTTTGCAATTAAATTTGCTTTTATCCTCTTGATCTGTGCAGTGTTAATTTAATTATTAGAGCACCCAAAGAGCTCAGAGGGGTAGGGAGAAATTTTCCCCTTCCCAAAAGATTTTACTTTGATTGAGTTGGGAAGTCCTTACAATATAGTAAGCAGAGAAATGTCACGATCTACTTATATTTTAAGATGACACTCTGTCTTCTGGGGATCAAATTGACCAAGAAGCAGAAGAACAAAAGCAGTCTGACCATTAAGTTAGGAGGCTATTTCAAAAATTTTTGCAAGTAAACACTGTGGTATGGATCAGGGGCTGTTAGTGAAATACATTTACTTCATTCTTCTTTTTTTCTCTCCCAACACAACTTTTTCTTCTTTTTTCCTTCATGAAATAATAGTGCTCTATACTTTCAAGAGTTTCATCACTCACAAAAATTGGTTCTTTCTTTGTCCTAAATACAAATTATTAGAAAAGAGTATATCATCAACCCTACTTTAGTCAAGTATCCGTTCAGTTAGATTAAGAAGAGTGTAGTACAAAAATAACTGCCAGGAATGTTCACACATGCATTGTGTCTGAGTCATTCATACCAAAAGTCATTCAACAAATTATGAAAAGAATGTGTAAGTCTGTTGAAATCTAAATAGGAAATGAACTTGCAGTGAAACAAGTCAATCAGCAGATGATATAGAAGGAAGATTTAGGTAGTAGAAAAACTCAGAACATAAAAAAAGAGTATATGATCCTGGATATTCTTGGCTAAAAGAATTACCAATAATAAAATAGGAAGCATTTGGCACTACTACTTGGAACTACACTGTAATTTTCTCCATATGTTATTTTCAGATTGATATATATATATATATGCATATATATAAATTTATATGAATTATTATACATAGCATGTTTATTTACATATCTATCATTTCTCTATTAATACATATGAAAATATGGACATATTTAAATCAAGTTATCTCCTAAGGGACTAGCTCCATTGTCATGTTAAAAAAAATCTAAGTTAATTTGTAGCTGTTTAGATGAATACCAAAATCCAGTAGAATTACCCAATTTGAGAAGTCAAAATCTTGATGGCCAGAGTTTTGGCCAGAAAAGTAAGCATCACTATTTACATAATAGGGACAAATCAGGCCCTATTTTACTTGATAATGACTATCCAGAAGATATGTATTTACTTTTATCAAGTAGCTTTTGGTTCTTCTGCTTAGTAGCATTTCTACAAACATGAAGATTTTTGGAGGAATGAAAATTTTCTGAGTCTTTATTTCCTTAGGCCCAGGAAATCACATCTGATTTGTCATTCATTGACACCATCACATAATCATTCCCATCACTTTCCCTCGTTTTATTATTTTTAAACCTATTTTCTGTCTTCCAAGAATAGGAAATAAAAAGAGAGAGAGAAAAAAACTAGTGTTATTATCTGATTAGACTAGATAGGTAATAGTCTAGTAAAGTGCTCAATATTAAGTGAGAATATTAAAGGGTGAAGGGGAGCAGAATTTGCAACCCTGAAATGTGTTTCTTTGGCATGAGGATTATTTTAAGCTGGTTATTTTAAAGAAATAGCATACACAGCTGAAGCTCAGAAAAGAGATTAGAGTTGCCATTTTGTAACAGACATTTACATTTATAAGGGAAATCTTCACTTACACGGGTGTCTACCTTGCTGTACCAGGAAGACACCAGGAAGACAGGGATAACTCAATCCCTAGAAACTCTTATTAATAGAGAAGTGAAGGACTTAAATCTGCAATAATAACCTTACCGTTATTTATTGTGCTTTTCCTCTTTTCCTGGTAACCTCCTGTAACTGACTCTCCACCTCCAACATCTTGTTTTGTCTTTAGCTGAAGATAGTATTTAAGGTCATGGCTTTGGCCATTTCACATAGTTACTCAGGTTCCCAGTGTCTCTCCTATATATACAGTAGGTATATATTTTATTAAACATTTTTTAGGTAAAACTAGTATATAACATTATATAAGTTGCAGGAATCTAGCATTATAATTAGATATCTATATACAATACAAAGTAATTACCACAAAAAGTCTAGTTACCATTCACCACCATACAATTGACCCCCTTTACTCATTTCACTCACCCTCCCTCACCCCCTTTCCTCTCTGGTAACTGTTAGTATATTCTCTGTATCTATGAGCTTGTTTCTGTATTATTTTGCTTATTTGCTTATTTTAGTTTTGTTAGGTTCCTCGGGTGAGTGAAATCATGTGGTATTTATGGTATTTGTCTTTTCCATCTCACTTATTTCACTTTTCAGAATACCCTCAAGATCCATCCATGTTGTTGCAGGTAGCAAGATTTCATTTCTTTATGGCTGAGTAGTAAATATCAATGCCTATATCTATATCTGTATCTCTATATTTATATCTATATATCTATATCTATCTGTTACAACCTATTTATCCAAGTGCTTATCAATGGAAACTTAGATTGTTTCCATATCTTGACTATTGTAAATAATGCTGCAATGAACATAGGGGTGCACATATCTTTTCAAGTTAGTGTTTTTGTATTCTTCAGATAAATACCGAAAAGTGGAATAGTTGAGTCATGTGGCAGATCTATTCTTAATTGTTTGAGCAACCTCTATACCATTTTCCATACTGGCTACATCAATTTACATTTTCACCATGTGCAAGGGTTCCCTTTTCTCCACATTGTCTCCAACACTTGTTATTTCTTATCTTTTTGATAATAGCCATTCTAACATGTGTCAGGTTGTATCTCATTGTAATTTTGATTTGCATTTCCCTAGTAATTATTGAGGTTGAACATCTTTTCATGTGCCTGTGGCCATCTGTATGTCTTCTTTAGAAAAAAAAAAAATGTCTGTTCAGATTCTTTGCCCATTTTTTAATCAGCTGTCTTTTTTTTGTTATTTGAGTTGTGTGAGTTCTTTATATATTTTGGTTATTAACCTCTTAGTAGGTATATGATTTGCAAATACCTTCTCCCACTTAGTGTGCTGCCTTTTCATTTTAATGATAATATCCTTTGCTTTACAGAAACTTTTTAATTCAACATAGTCCTATTTGTTTATTTTTGCTTTTGTTTCTACTGCTTTTGGCATCAGATCCACAAACAAATTGCTAAGACCAATGTCAAGGAGCTTGCCACCTTATTTTATTTTATGAATTTTATGGTTTCAGAACTTACATTTAAGTCTTTAATCTGTTTTGAGTTAATTTTTGTGTATGGTGTTTAGATAGTGGTCTAGTTTAATTCTTCTACACGTAGCTGTCCAGTTTTCCCAGCACCATTTATTGAAGAAACTGTCCTTTATCCATTATATGTTCTTGACTCCTTTGTTGTAAATAAATTGTCCATATATGTGTGTGTTTACACCTGGGCCCAGTTCTGTTTTATTGATCTGTGTGTCTGGTTTTATGCCAATACCATACTGTTTTGATTACCATAGCTTTGCCATATAGTTTTCAATCAGGAAGAGTGATACCTTCAGCTTTGTTCTTTCTCAAGATTGCTTTGGCTACTTGGGATCTTTTATGGGTCCACAAAAATTTTAGAATTATTTCTGTTGTTCTGTGAAGAATGTCATTGGAATTTTGCTAGGTATGGCATTGAATCTGTAGATTGCTTTGAGTAATATGGGTATCTTAACAATATTAATTCTTCAATCTATGAACGCAGAGTATCTTTCCATTAATATGTGTCTTCAGTTTCTTTCATCAGTGTCTTATGATTTTCAGTATACAAACTTTCACTTCTTTGTTTAAATGTATTCTACAGTATTCTTTTTTGATGCAATTGTAAATGGAATTGCTTTCTTAATTTATCTTTCTAATAGTTCATTATTAGTGTATAGAAATGCCAGATTTATGTACATTAATTTTTATCCTGCAACTTTACTGAATTCATTTATTAGTTCTGAATGTTTTTTGGTGAATACTTTAGGATTTCCTATATATAGCATCATGTCATCTGCAAATAGTAACAATTTTACTCTTCTTTTCCAATTTAGATGCTTTTATTTCTTTTTCTTCCCTTATTGCTGTGGCTAGAACTTCCAATATTAGGTTAAATAAAAGTGGTGAGACTTGGCAACCTTCTCTTGTTCCTGAATTTAGAGGAAAAGCTTTAAGGTTTTCATTATTGTGTATGATGTTAGCTGTGTGTTTCTTTTTTGTGGTCTTTATTATCTTGTGGTATATTCCCTCTATACCCAGTTTGTTGAGAATTTTTATTATAAACAGATGTTGAATTTTGTCAAATGCTTTTTCTGCATCTATTGAGATGATCATATAATTTTTATCTTTCATTTTGTTAATGTAGTGTATCTGTCAATGGATTTGCAGATGTTGAACCATCTTTGCATCCCTGGACTAAGTTTCAGTTACTTACATACACCATGATCCTTTAAATGTATTGTTGAATCAGTTTGCTAAAGTTTTGTTGAACATATTTGCTTCTGTGGTCCCCAGAGCGATTGAACTTATTTATTTATTTATTTGTTTGCTTATTTGATGGTGTCCTGGTCTGGTTTTGGTAATGCTCATCTTATAGAATTAGTTTGGAAGCTTTCCTTCTACTTCAACTTTTTGGAAGAGTTTGACTAAGATAGGTATTAAATCATCTTTGAATGTTTGGTAGAACTCTCCAATGAAACTCTCTGGTTCTGGACTTTAGTTTGTTGGGAGGTTTTTGATTACTGATTCAGTCTCCTTGCTAGAAATCTGTCTATTCATATTTTCTATTTCTTCATGATTCAGTCTTTGAAGATTATTTCTAGGAATCTATCCGTTTTTTCCTTAGGGGTCAACTTGTTGGTTTATAATTATTCATAGTATTTTCTTATCCTTTGTATTTCTGTGGTATTGGAAATACTAGTCCTCTTCATTTCAGATCTTATTTGAGCCCTCTTTTTTTTTGCCCCTTGGTTAGTCTTGTTGATGGTGTATCAACCTGTTTTTTTTTTTTTTATCTTTTTAAAGAATCAGCTCTTAGTTTCATTGTTCTTTTCTATTGTCTTTTTAGTCTCTATTTCATGTATTTCCACTATGATCTTTATTACCTTTCTTCTACTAACTTTGGCTTTTGTCTGTTCTCTTTTCTTATTCCTTCACATGTAACCTTAAGATGGTCTATGTAAGTTTCTTCTTGTTTCTTGAAGTAGTCCTGTAATGCTTTAAACTTCTCTTTTAGACCCACTTTTTTTTTTCCATTTGTTTCTAGGTACTTTCTGAATTTTCTTTTGATTTCTTTAATGACCAATTGTTTGTTCAGTAGAATGTTTTTTAATCTCCACATTTTTGTGTGTTTCTGTTTCCTGTTTTCTTGTAATTGATTTCTAATTTCATAACATTGTGGTTGGCAAAGGTGCTTGATATGATTTCAGTCTTCTTGAATTTATTGAGACTTGTTTTGTGGCCTAATATGTAATCTATTCTGGAGAATGGTACATGTGCACTTGAAAAGAATGTGTATCCTGCTGTGTTTAGAATTATGTTCTCTATATATTTATTAAGTCCATCTGGTCTAATGTGTTGTTTAAAGCTGATGTAACCTTTATTGATTTTCTGTCTTGATGATTTATCCAGTAATGTAAATGGGATATTAAAGTCCCTCAAATTATTGCATTGCTGTCAGTTTCTTCCTTTAGTTACTTTAATATTTGCTTTATATTTCTGGTGCTCCTGTCTTGGATGCATATATGTTTATAGATGTTATATCTTGCACAATTGACCTCTTTATCATCATGTAATGCCCTTCCTTGTCTTTTAGTAGACGCTTTGTTTTAAAGTCTGTTTTGTCTGCTCTGAGTATAGAATAGTTGTCTTTTCAGTCCTATTTGCATGAAATTTCCTTCTCCATTCCTTCACTTACAGTCTGTGTTGTGTTCTTCTGAAGTGAGTCACTTGTAGACAGCATGTAGGTGTGTCATTTTTTTTAAGATTTATTTATTTATTTTAGATAGAGAGAAAGCACAAGTGGGAGGAGCAGAGTGAGAGGGAGAGAGAATTTCAAGCAGACTCTATGCTGAGTGCAGAGCCCAATGTGGGGCTCGATATCACAACCATGATATCACAACCTGAGCCTAAAACCAAATCAATGTTTAACCGAATGAGCCACCTAGGTGCCCAATGTGTTATGTTTTCTTTTAAACATTCATCCACTCTGTGTCTTTTGAATGGAGAATTTAGTCCATTTACATTTAAATTATTTATTGTTAGGCATGTACCCTTTGCCATTTTGTTGATTTTTTTTTTTTTCTGGCTGTTTTTGTAGTTCCTCTGTTTTTTTTTCTTCTATTTCTCTCCCCCTTTGTGGTTTAATGGTTCTCTTTAGTGTTATGTTTAGATTTCTTTCTTATTTTCTTTTATATACTAATTATAATTTTTTGCTTTGTGGTTACATTGGGGTTCATATATAACATCCTATGTATATAAAGGTTGGTTTTAAGTTAATAAGAACATAAATTTGAGCACTTTCCAAAATTTTACATTTTTACCTCATCCACATTTTATATATATACATATTTTTTTTAAAGATTTTATTTCTTTATTTGACAGAGAGAGACACAGTGAGAGAGGGAACACAAGCAGGGGGAGCGGGAGAGGGAGAAGCAGGCTTCCCGCGGAGCAGGGAGCCCAATGAGGGGCTCAATCCCAGGACCCTGGGATCATGACCTGAGCCGAAGGCAGACACTTAACAACTGAGCCATCCAGGCGCCCCAATATTTTATATTTTTGATGTCACAATTTACATCTTTTTATTTTATGTATTTTTTTAACTAACCCCTGCAGTTTTAGTTAATTTTACTACTTTTATCTTTTAACCATTATACTTGTTTTATAAATGATTGATGCTCTATCTTTACTATATATCTACCTCTTTCAGTAAGATTTTTGTTTTTATATGTGTTCTGGTTATTAATTAGTACCATTTCTTTTTTTTTTAAGATCTTATTTCTTTATTTGTCAGAGAGAGAGAGAAAGAGAGCACAAGCAGGGGGAGCTGCAGGCAGAGGAAGAGGAAGAAGCATGCCTCCCACTGAGCAAGCATCCCAATGTGGGACTCGATCCCAGGACCCTAGGATCATGACCTGAGCCAAAGGCAGACATTTAACTAACTGAGCCACACAGGTGTCCCATAATTAGTACCATTTCTTTTCACCTAAGAAGTCCCTTGAATACTTCTTTTAGGCTGGCTTAGTGTTGATGAACTTTTTAAGCTTTGCTTATCTGGAAAACTTTTAATATTCCCTTCAATTTTGAATGATATCACTGCCAGGCAGAGAAATCTTAGTTGGAAGTTTTTCTTTTCTTTTCATCACTTTGAATATATCATGCCACCCACTTCTGGCCTGCAAAGTTTCTGCTTAAAATCTGCTGATAGCCTTATGGGTTTCCCTAGTTTGTAACAATATTTTTCTCTTGCCAAATTTAAGACTTTTTTTATCTTTTTATTTTATCTTTATTTTTAACTTTTGCCATTTTAATTATAATGTGTCTGATCTCTTTGTGTTCATCTTATGGAACTCTCTGGGCTTCTTGGACTTAGATATGTGTTTCCTTCCCTCAATTAAGGAAGTTTTCAGTCATTATTTCTTCAAATAAGTATTTTGGCTGTTTCTCTTTATTCTTCTGGAAGTCCTATATTGTGAACGTTATTCCATTTGATGTTGCCCCAAAGGTCCCTTAAGGTACTTTCCCTTTTTTTTTTTTAGATAGAGAGAGAGAGAGAGAAGGAAAGAGATGGTGGGGGAGGGGCAGAGAGAGGGAGAGAGAGAGAGAGAGAGGGAATCTTAGGCAGGCTTCACGCACAGCACAGACCCTGACTCGGGGTTGGATCTCACAACCTTGGGATCATGACCTGAGCCAAAATCAAGAGTCAGACACTTAACTGACTGAGCCACCAGGAGCCCCAAGGTACCTTCACTTTTTAATTTTTTTTTCTTTTTGCTGCTTTTGGTGAGCTCCATTGTTTTGTCTTCCACCTTGCTATTGTCCTGCTTCATTCAGTCTGTTGTTGAACCCTTTTAGTATATTTTTTCAGTGCATTTATTGTATACTTCAGTTCTCTAACTTCTGTTTGGTAATATCTTTTCTCTCTCCATTAAAGTTTTCATTATGTTCATCCATTTGTCTCCTGAGTTCAGTGAATAGATTTATGACCACTACTTTTAACTCTTTACCAGGAGTTAAATCTAAATCCTTTATCAGGATTACTACTTCTGCTCATTAAGGTTTTTTCCTGAAGTTGGGTCTTTTTTGTTTGTTTGTTTGTTTTGTTTGGAGCATATTTCCTTTGTTTCTTCATTTTGCCTAACTCTTTGTGTTTGTTTCTTTGTATTAGGAACCAGCTACTTCTCTCAGTCTTGAAGTAGTGGCCTTGTGTGAGAGAAACCTTTTGTAGCTAGGAAATACTATTCCCCCCCCTCCTTGTCACCAGAGCCAGACGCTCAAAGGGTATCCCCTGTGTGAGTTCTACCTGCCTACTATGATGGGGCCATATCTGTGGTGCAAAGGTTGATGGAGCTCTCACTTGGACCAGCTGTAACATGTGGGTGGGTGGGGCTCTTGTTCAATCTGGCTGTGATCCTCAGCTATGGTGCAGGAATGGGTGGGGCACTCAGTTGAGCATGCTTTCTGGTGCTAACAAGTTAGAGGGAGTGTTCCAAAATGGCACCAGCCAGATTAGCAAGTCTAAGGTCAGAAAAGGGTCTTATGTACTGTTCCTTCCAGTGTCTCTATACCTGGAGAGAGTCATAGCAGGTTCCTGCCTCTGTGGAAGACACTTTAAAACTGGGTCTCCTTCATATATGGTTTAGGCACTTTTCAAAATGATATTTTTTTCACTGTGTACAAGAGCAAGTGAGTCTTTGCATGAGCATTTTAAGCGCAGATTTTTCATTCTCTACAGTGCAGTGGTTTCTGGATTTCCATTGGTTTCAAAGCCAGCTGTTTTAGAGCTTTGTTTCCTATACAGGGTCTAGGAGTCAGGGTACCAGATATGAAGCAGACTCTTCCCTTCTCAGGGAAAAGTTCTGTATTTTTGAGATTCCCTCCCAGTTGTGCATTGTCATGTCTCAGGTAGGGTTTTATTTTTGGTGAGAGTGTGTCTTTGCCTCTCCTACCCATTCTGATGCTTTTCTTTTATCTGTTGTGGAGGCTTTGTTCATTCAGTGTTCAGGTCTTTTTCAGGTCTTTTTTCAGAGGAAATTTTTCCACATGTAGTTGTAAATTTATGTGTTCATGGGAGAAAGTGAGTTCAGAATCTTCCTATGCCTCCATGTTGAACGTATTTCTGCCTTAAGCTTTTCTTTTTCTTTTTTTAATCTGTCCCATATCAATTTAATTATTTGAACATCTAATGAGCCTAGATGGGAAGGAAAGGGGAAGAAAATTTTTTCTGACCCTTCCAATGATATTCTGAACTCAAAATTTATTGAAATATAACTTCTGCAGAATATACCAATTTGAGTAAATTCCAGATGAAATACTATTTTGTTACTACATATATTATTAGCATATTTAAAAAAGTATTCTATTACACTTACTAAACATAAGTATTTCATTAAATTTTATTTTAAAATGGGCAACTGAAGTAGCAAATGAGTTTTTCCTCTGACATAAAGACAATAGTAATATAAAATTTACATTGATGGCCTTAAAACATGTTTGACAGTTAAGCATTTGGGTCTACAAGTATTATATGTGTGTATATTACTGTTTTCTGTAGCCTATATGTTTCCATAGTGAAATGGGTAAAAAATAAGGGAAATTAATTTTAAAAAGTAAAGAAGTCTTATTTGGTTAAACAATAATTTGTTGTTCTGAATTGAATCTGCATATTAACAGCTTTCATTATTATTGACATTCAGGCCATATGTATTATTCATTTCCAATTGCCTACAGACTTTTCTTAATCTAAAAAAAAATGCAAAACTAGTTTTGAAATTATGTATGCATCTAATTGCCTTGAAAACTATACAGGATTCTTTAGAATATAAGACGTGAATCATTAAAGGATTTATTTTGCATCTTATGCATTCAAAAGGCTTGAAATTCATTTTCTAATGTTGCAAAATATACTAATATCTCATTAGAACTGACATTCTTTTTTTTTTTTTAAGATTTTATTTATTTGCGAGAGAGAGAATGAGAGACAGAGAGCATGAGAGGGAGGAGGGTCAGAGGGAGAAGCAGACTCCCCGCCGAGCAGGGAGCCCGATGCGGGACTCGATCCTGGGACTCCAGGATCATGACCTGAGCCGAAGGCAGTCGCTTAACCAACTGAGCCACCCAGGTGCCCTAGAACTGCCATTCTTGATGAATGATTTTTCACTCACAACACTTTACTTGCACCTGAGGTATAGAATACAAGAGGTGAGGCAAATTCCCCTTGGGTAAAACTTTTATCACATTAGGGAAGAAGACAGCATTTATATTTAAAAAACTAAATCAGAAGACTGTATATACTTTAATAGATGGTATGTTAACTTAACACCTTTTCTGGTATCACATTTTACCTGAATTTTCTCCATATTGCTGTAAGCCTGGGGAAAAAAAAAACCAAAAACTTACAAACTTGTACACAATAATTAACTTCTAAAATTCATACTAGTATATTGCATCATGAGCTAGAAGTCAGAATCATTTGTTATTATAATCTTGGAAGGACCAAATGGAGTATAAGGTACATAATATATGCCAAATAATTTTTGTTGTTGAAAGGGTGAATGCAAGCCATAAAAAACCCCCAAACTTCCTATATTAGTCATAGAATTAGTGGTTATTTGGAATATATGTAGAGAGTTTGTGACCCTAAATTCAAATTATTCCATTTAAGTTTTATCTTGGAAAATTCCAAACTAAGTGAAAATCAGAAATGGTTCTATCACTGGCTTCTTTAAGTAAATTCTATTTGGGATTGTTGAAATTTTACTTTATATATCTTTTTGTGTTTATAACGACAGTATCATTGTTCTATTTAATATACAAATAGTTTCTTTTTTTCATTTGTGGTTAAGTCAGAAAATAAACACAAACTAAATGATATGTTAATGTGCTTAAAATTTAAAAAAAAATTCAAATTCAGGCTTAGAAATGTAAGTTTGAAATACCAATATAGACGGAGTATAGGACTATCAGGATGGATATAGTCTTTCCAACTCTCCTTTAAAATTGCAATGCAAAAATAGGAAAAGATGACAATTGGAAATATGAGAGAAAATTAATATTGATGTCCAGCCCATGTAAAAAGGGTTTTCTATTTTCCGCAAACCCTGTGGAGTTGAACTGAAAATCTCAGTCAATGGTAAGATGCTGGGTCTAATATCGGGGAGAGTGTTCATGCTTTCTTCTTCCCTGTGGCCTAAATGTGAGAAGATAGAGCATTGAACTAAACAGCTATAGTGATACATTGGATTGGGAAAGGATGGCCTTGCAAGAATGACATTTGCATAATGTAATGTAAACCAATCAAGTTAATAACTTAGGTTTGGGCACAGACAGGAAGAATCGTGGGCATGGGGCAAAGTGGGCATGGGGCAAATTTGAGGCAAATTCTTTGCACTCTTGTTCCCATTGCTGTTTTTCATTAACTTTCAGTCTGTACAAAAGAGAAAGGAATTTGGTACACAGAGTATGGGAAAAGAATATTGTTCACCTCACACACAAAGAATAGTTGGCAGAGTTTAATTTTAGGTATATATGTGCTCCTTAAAGGATAAATAATGAGAAAGAAAATAAAGTTGGCTTCATGGAAATACACTGCAGTCTGATAAAGAGGAAACTCTATCTTGAAAGTGAAAGGAAAGGTATACCTTTTAAAAATGATTTATTGTAGTAATATTTTAGCAATCTGTTTGGTATTTTAATAATATTCAATGAGGCTCAATGAAATAGTAGCACAGAGACATAAGAAAAGAACATATTTGCAATAAATAATAATAATAATAGAAGACTACAGATCTTGTAAGTACAGAAACTAGTTGAATCACAGACCTGTACCTCTGAAACAAATAATACATTATATGTTAAAAAAAAAAAGAAGATAGCAGTGCTCATCATGATAAGTATACTCTTTAATCCCCATCACCTATTTCACCCATCCCCAAAATTTCAGCCCCCCAAAAATCCCATTACTTTAAAACAAGTATAACATTAACCAATATTTATTTACAATGTATTCTATTAGGCATGCTTAGGGCAAGGCCCAAGTCTTTAGGTTAACTTGTATATTCTCAGTACTTAGTATCTAGCATAACTTGCACATAATATGAGCTAAATAATACATCTTTAGAAATAATAATTAAGGTCAGGTGAATTTTTAATTTAAAGAAGTATTTAGATGACAGGACAATGGTTGACTTCAAGAACTGGATTATATAAGATTGTCAGATTAAATCCATTCATGCTTGGAGATAATAGTTTAGGAAAAAAATTTCAGCAAATAGCCCCAGGTGACCACAGGAAAAAGGGCTCCCAGTTTTTACTCTGTGAGAAATTGTTCAGGGGATTGTCCATGGGCTTTGAATAACCAAATGAAGAAAATAATCACAATGAGATACTGTTTTCAGACTTTGTGATATTAATTTGCTCACTTACTTAAAATGATGATGATGCCAAGATTGTTACATTTGGGGGAACATAGTAAGTAAGGAAGTTTTTCAACAAAAGAAAGAAAAAAAAATTAGATAATAACACCATAACTAATGAACAAGGACTTCTGTTTTCTTTTGTTTTGTTTTTCCTTAAAACTAAAAACACAAAACTTGCATGCTCATAGAATATTTATCTAGTAATTTGGGGCTCAAGAGTTTTAACTCTCTGTAACTTGTCTTCTACTTATAGTCTTATTTTTCCTTTATTTGTTTATTTTTTGAAAGGACATGGCTTTCTATATAAGAATGATATCTGCCACCACCAAGTTATAAGGTCTTTGAATTGAGGTATTGCCTCATTTCTCTCTGTTAGGTTTTCAGGTAAATTTTAAAAGTACTATAGTCCTTGTTAAAACTCAGTATTATTTCAGAAGTCCTTTTCCTACCACTTCTCTTGACCTGTGTTTTGCATGTTACATTCCTATGACACTCCAGGCAAAAAAAAAAAAAAATTCTTGCTAACAGATTTGAATTTTTTATTGTATTTTTTCTGTCTCTGAAATTCATATAAAATTTGGTACATAATTTAAGAAGAAAGTGAAGAACAATTCTTACACATTTTACATTTTACTTCTTGCCAGTTTAGAAGACATCTACTCCATGTCCAGCTATACCCATAAATAGATCCTATGAAACAAGATGGATCAAACTTAAAAAACACAGTATAGAGTATTATAAAATACAGTAAAGCATAAGTAGTGGTTTGAAAAAAGTTTTATTTTTATATCTTGTTGTTATGCCACATAGTGTAATAGTAACTTCATAAAATTATTTTTTCCTTTTTTATTTTATAACTTTATTGATATACAATTCACATGTCATATATTTCACCCTTTTAAAAGTATACATGCTAATTTTTTTAGTATAATGACAGATATGGGCAATCATCACCACGGTCAATTATAGAACATTTTCATCACCTCAAAAAAGCCCTGTATCTTTTAGTTTTCATGTCTAGTCCCTCACCCTCCCCAACCTTAAGTGACCACTAATCTGTTTCTATAGATTTGCCTATTCTGAATATTTCATATGAATGAAATTGTATAGTGTGTGATCTTTTGTGAGTGGCTTATTTCACTTAGCATGATTTTTGCAAGGTTCACGCATGAGGTAGCATGCTCAGTACTTCATTCCTTTTTATGGCTGAATAATATTTCACCCTATGGGTACGTGACAATTGGCCTGTTTATCCATTGATGGACATTTGGGCTGTTTCCACTATTTGGCTATTATGAATAGTGTTGCAATGAACATGGGAGTGCAAGTACTTGTTTGCGCATATGCTTTCAATGTTTTGGGAATATACTTAAGAATGAAATTGCAGGGTCATATAGTAATTCTACGTTTAACTTTATGGGGAATCCCCAAACTGTTTTCGATAGCAGCTGAGCCATTTTACGTTCCAACTAACAATGTGCAAGGATTCCAACTTTTCTACATCCTCACCAATACTTGTTACTTTCTGTTGTTTTGTTTTGTTTTTGAGTTCTAGCCAACCTACTCATTGTGAACTGGTACTTCGTTATGGTCTTGACTTGAATTTTCTAATGTGACTAATGATACTGAGGATCTTTTCATGTACTTGTTGGCCATTTGTATGTCTTCTCTGGAGAAATGTCTATTTTAAGTCCTTTGCCCATTCTTTTTTTTTTTTTTTTAAGATTTTATTTATTTATTCATGAGAGACAGAGAGAGAGAGAGAGGCAGAGGGAGAAGCAGGCTCCCAAAGAGCAGGGAGCCCGATGCGGGACTCGATCCCAGGACCCTGAGATCATGACCTGAGCCGAAGGCAGACGCTTAACCATCTGAGCCACCCAGGCGCCCCAGTCCTTTGCCCATTCTTAATTGGGTATTTGTCTTTTTGTTTTTGAGTTATAAGAATTCTTTATATATTGTGAGTACTAGACACTTATCAGATATGTGTTTTGCAAATATTTTCTCCTCTTATGTAGGCTGTCCTTTCATTTTCTTGATTATGTCTTTAAACTTTCTAATAACCCTCTGAGTTAGGATTATACATATATTTGATGAGTGAACCCACTGAGTTTAGAGAGTTAAAATTATTCCCTAAAGATCTCTAACTAGAAAGTAATATGCTCAAAATTACAACCAAAATTTATTTAATTGCAAAGTGCATTAGTTTTCCTCTCAGATAAGCAAATGCAATAAATTTATTTTAGGCTATATTTTTCAGGATGTGCCAATTTCATAAGAATATTATATATATAACATACATATATTTGTTGGGTGTCTAGTAGAGCCTGAAATGAAATAATTGATGCATAATATAATTCAATGTTTTTTACTTTTACTTAAATACTATATGAATTAAAATGAAGTAAATAAAATGGATGTTATTTAAATGAGAGATAAAAATTAAAGCATTTCTGAGAAGTGATAATTGTCAAGACTTCAAACTTTTTGATGCTATTAATTGGATTGCTGATTTTTCCATTAAAAATGATGGGAAATACATATAATTATTATTAGTTTAGTAGTATTTCTTATTTTGCTATTGCCTTATCTCATTAGCCGAATGAACTCTATTAACCTAGTATATTTCATTCATCTACTGTTATAAAATAATTTACGGTTCTAAAAAATCTCATTGTTGATAGTCTTTAAAAGTATTGACTTCTAAATGGACACAAATGATGATAGCTAAGTTATTTATTTTTGAGTAAATGTTTTGGAACATTGATTGATGCAGTCCATAGTTAAATATTATTAAAAAATCAGCTGTTCAGAATAAACCATCCAATGTTATCACTTAAGTAATTATTATATATCTATATCTTAGATTTATTCTTTCCTTTACTAATTTCTTCAAATATATCTACATATTTATTTATTTATAAACATATATATATATATGAATTAAACTAAATTGAGATAGAATATGCTCTTTGAGAGCATAACAAAGAGGAACCTGATCCAGATTTTAGAAAAGTGGGGTAAAGTGATTATTGAGTTGAGTTCTAAAGAATGGGTATATAGTATATTTGTTAAGAAAATAGTTATAGAAAGAGATCATTCCAGACAGAGGGAGCACATATATAAAGGAGAGGATGTGTGAGCCAGAGGGAGGGAAGGAAAGTGAGGGTAGGGAAATACAGAGAAAGTGGGGCAGCTTCCTTGTGAGGCTGGAAAAGTAGATACTTCACAGACCAGAAGGGTTTTTAGGTCACGTAAAGGGTTTTATTCTTTAATCAATGGGAAGTTCTTGAGGAGCATGTTATGGTTAGAGTAAATATTGACAAGATTCAGCTAGCTATAGTTTAAAGATTTTTTTTTAAAGATTTTATTTATTCATTTGACAGAGAGACAGCAAGAGAGGGAACACAAGCAGGGGGAGTGGGAAAGGGAGAAGCAGGCTTCCTGCCGAGTCGGGAGCCCGATGTGGGACTCGATCCCGGGACTCCAGGATCATGACCTGAGCCGAAGGCAGATGCTTAATGACTGAGCCACCCAGGCGCCCCTAAAGATTTTTTATTTATTTATTTGACAGAGAGAGAGACAGCAAGAGAGGGAACACAAGCAGGGGGAGTGGGAGAGGGAGAAGCAGGCTTCCCACGGAGCAGGGAGCCCGATGCGGGGCTCGATCCCAGGACCATGTGACCATGACCTGAGCCAAAGGCAAACGCTTAATGACTGAGCCACCCAGGTGCCCCTCAGCTAGCTATAGTTTAAAGAATGGTTTATAAGGCAGCTACAGGTGACAATTAGGGGGCTGATATAGTAAACAAGCTGAAGATGAAGGTGCTATTGATAAAGCTAAAGGGAGTAGAGATGGAGTAATGTGGGTAGATTTAAGAAATATTTAGGATATAAAAAAACTTGGTAATTAATTATGTATTTATACAAAAATAAGTACTTTGGAAAGTACTTTACAAGCTACCATAAGAAGTACAAAGAAGAAAATAGTACATGAGATTTGTTCTTAAAACAATGTGATAAATTTTGGATCATAAGACATTCACTTAAATATCAGTGTAACTATATGAAAAGCCGGCGGGGACATGAAAAAGTGCTTAACAACATCAGTCATTTACTTCTGATCTTGAGACACTTGGGTTCTGAAAGAAGAAATGTTCTACTTTTAATATGGCTCCAAAGGGAGGAATTATCACTGCGGGAAATATCCCACTTAAGACACAGAGAGAGGGAACATTGGAAGAAGTATTTGAGGATTTAGTGTAGGTTCTTAATTATGGAATAAGCTTCTAGATTTTGCAGTGAAATAAATTTTACAGATGAAATGAAGGAAGAACATCAGAAGTAGAAAACAGTACTAAAATGAGAGTGTAGGATATGATTCATAATCTGAATGCTGTCCACATCTGATGTTAACAAGGAAACCAGCAATGTGGATTAAATTCCATTAGTCACTTTGGTAACGGTGTTCAAGGCCTTGAGCCCAACAGATCTCAGGGCACAGCTGTGTCTTGTAAGTAGTCCCAGATGTTTTGGTTTAAGTGCAGTTGATTTATTACTTTTGTTTAGTTGGTGTTAGGAGGGGAAGTGAAGTTCAGCAGTAACATGAACCACAGAGCAAGCAAGTTGGAGCCAAATGACCTGAAAGTAGGATATTTTCAGTGATCTGAAGCACTTCCTTGCTGTGTATTATGTGGGAATGACCATTGATTGTGTCCCTCTGTTGTGTGACAGGAGCCTTGCCCATCTCCTTTCATTTTCACCTCTTCTTATTTCCAATGTAGAGAGTTTCTTGAAAATATTCCAGTAATTTTGGTTTATAAATTATGCCTTTGTGTTTCTCAAGCAATAACCCTATCAGGAGACTAACTCAGAGATTCCTTTAGGTTATTTCTTAAAGCAAAGACTGAGTTTTGTTGCTTTGTGACATTGTTCCATGTTGGACCATTAAATGTGGCTTTTTCTTCCTTCTGGAACCAACTTTCTCAATCCAGCTATTTAATGTAATGCCACATTTGTCCCAAATGAAAAATAGAATTACTGAAATCATTCTTCTTTATAATCTGATTTTTGATAATTGAAATATGAAGTAAAACCTATTAGTCATTTGTCAAAGGTAGAAATATTTTCCTTGATTTTTTTGTGAGTTTAAAATATTTATATATTTAAAAAAATATGTTAAGAGTAGAATGCAGAATTTATAAGACATGATACTTAATGTACATTTTGTGCTTAAAATAGAATGCTTTTACTTCCCAATGCTATTATGGACATTTCAATGGGAAATTCTGTTGTGGGATTGTAGGAGGAATTATTACAAATACAACCTGGTGTCATTCGGGATAGTCTAGTTGGGTATTGGTTGATATTTTTCATTCAAATTTTCCTAAATGGTGTTTTAATGATTTTTCTCCTATGCCTCACCTCCCTGCTCCAGAATCTGCAAACACATCCAAAGGAAGTACGGGTAAAGAAATGAAGAGGAAGATGGGCGCCTGAGTGGCTCAGTCGTTAAGCATCTGCCTTCAGCTCAGGTCATGATCCCAGAGTCCTGGGATCGAGTCCCACATCAGGCTCCCTGCTCAGCGGGAAGCCTGCTTCTCCCTCTTCCACTCCCCCTGCTTGTGTTCCCTCTCTCGCTGTGTCTCTCTCTGTCAAATAAATAAATAAAATCTTTAAAAAAAAAAAGAAATGAAGAGGAAGATAGCAAACATATCGATAAGACAGAAGAAGATAATGCATGCTGTAAGACAGCAAGTTCAAACAGATGTGATAAATTCATTCCATTTCTAGTGAAGATACTAAGAATGAGCCTCCACAAAATGTGCCACTTTGGCATATAGATTACTTTGAGCTGAAATTAATCAAGGCCCAAAAGACTCAGGAAGAGGTTTTTTTTTGTTTTGTTTTGTTTTGTTTTACCTCCCCCTTAACTACCTAAAATAATTTAGATAACCTGGTCCAGAAGAGAACTATAACTACAAAGAATATGGTCTAGGTGTGGTGAGCTTGGGAGAAGGCCTTGAGATCAAATTCCTCTCAGTGTCTCATTGTCTTTGTATGACATGGAAAACATTTGTTTACCAAACATTTGCTCTTCCCATCTTTTTGTAAATTGTCTTCCTCCCCTTTGAAGTCTCACCCTTCCCCCCTCCCTTCTCCATAGCTAAGGATGGTATATAATCCTCAATTGCTTGACTGCCTGTGGGTCTCATATTCCTTTGGGGCTCCCATACATATATGATTATTATTTTTTTTCTCCTGGTAAGCTGTCTTATATCAGTTTACCAGCCAATCTAGAGGGTACAGGAAAAGCTTTTCTTTCTCAACACTCAGCAGGCAAAAAACACCAAAGTGTTGAAGGATAATTGGAAGAAAGGCAGGCAGGAATGAGGGGCCCCCCTGCCCTATGAGGGAAGCCACCCTTAAAAGGATTTTACACCACCCTGGAAGGAGCCCTCATCCCTTTCCCACATGATAGCTAGATTACAAAAACCTGATTGGATGACAGATGCAGGGAGGGTTATTCAGATTAAAACAGACCTTCCAACAAGACCATAAAAACCCCAAGACTTAGAAACTCCAGTGGCAACCCTCTCAGGTCCCCTCCCACTTCAGGAGCTTTCTACTACCACTCAATAAACTTTGCTTTGCTGTCCACCACTCTTCATCTGGTCTACCTCTTCATTCTTCAAATTGGTGTGACCACGAACCATGGGTGCTTAGGGAGAAGATATTCTGTAACATAAGGGCATCTTTAACTGGAGCGTTCCAGTGCTTATAGAACCTAATTATGTTTGTATTCCACAAAACTTTCCAATATCTTACAGAATCCAATTTATAGTATGGCATGTTTAGGAAGAAGGACATATTTTCCATGCTGGAACTTTGCCTTCACTCGAAATTAAAGTCAACCTGTGTGGCCCTCCGTACAGTGATGCAAGATGATGCAGTGAGTGACTATTGGTTAATCTGGGGGCACTGACTTGTTTCTTAATTTGGTTCCTCATGTGGCCTTCTGAAATGTAGCTCCGTTTTTACTCACATCCTGCAGGTATTGTCCAAAAAAATATGTGTACCTCGATATCCCCTCATTTTAACCATAAGTTTCTTGCTTTTTGTGTCCTTCTGATGAATATCAGGTCACAACAAATTCCATGAGAGAGATAGGGAAATGTCTCCAGTCTTCTTGTGTCTATACACATAATACCACCGTTCTACTCTACAACTGCAAACAATGACAGTCAAGAGTCTTTTTATTAAACTTGGCTGACTTCCTGTACTTCACTCAGTGTCTGAGGCATGGGCTCTGTCCACTGTAGTTCCTTAAAAGTAAAAGTGGAGGGCGCCTGGGTGGCTCAGTTGGTTAAGTGACTGCCTTCGGCTCAGGTCATGATCCTGGAGTCCCTGGATCGAGTCCCGCATCGGGCTCCCTGCTCAGCAGGGAGTCTGCTTCTCCCTCTGACCCTCCCCCCTCTCATGTGCTCTCTCTCTCCTCTCATCCTCTCTCTCAAATAAATAAATAAAATCTTTAAAAAAAAAAAAGTAAAAGTGGAATAAGCCTTCTCCGTAGGACCTATTTCCAGGAAGTAGGAGGAGGGTGCCATTAGCTTCATGCCTTAAGACGAAAACAAGAGGTGATAGATAGGGTGGGTGGGGTTGGAGAAAAGAATGCTTCAGTTAATGTATCACCATATTATTCTATAAAGTCTTTATTTTTCTTCTGTATAAACTACATATGTAAATGCATAATTTCACAGCCTATTTTCTGAAAATGATTGATGTCATAACTAGAAGTATTAATGAAATTCACCAGCACATTTTGAACAACATTTTGGAGCTAAGGGCAGTAGGATTTCACTTTCTTGGATAAATTCTTCAATGGCATTATGCTAATTCCTCTTGGCAAAAGACTTATTCTTGATTGGAAAAGAATATCCCAAGGGAAACAAGAATTTATGTGCCTATAGGTACCCAGCAGGAAATTACATGGAAGCAATTTGAGGGCTGATCAGCATCTCAGAACACAGATTGGGCTGGAGAGTAAGATCAGAGAATAGAATGGTCACGATCTCTCTCCTCAGACTTCCCAGAGGACTTCAAGCCAAAGAAGACACTGCAGGGCCCCTCAGTGTTGAGAGCACAATTTTGTGTTACATCTGCTTAAGATGTTCAGTGATTTTAGCTCTCAGCATATGAATGCATGCCTGTGTTAAACTTCAGAATTTGTAGTGCTATCTATTTTCTTTCTTTTATTCTAGTTAGCATTTTATGCCCTAGTTTATTCTCTTCTTATTTGAATTCATTTAAATTTTTTTGCATGTTTATCTTTTCTCTTAATCTTTTAGTCCTTTTATTTTTTACACTCTCACTTAATTGTTCTTAGTTGATTTATCTTTTCTTAACTCTTTTATAAGACTTTTATCTTATGTTTACTTTGTTCTTATATTACTTATTTACCTAGTTTCTTCTTATGATCTTTAGGCTTTGTTTTAATTATTTCCTTTTTATGTTATCTATTTTTCATTGTGGTTTTTAATTTTTTATTGTCTTTTCTCATTCTTATCTTTATTTTAGTTTATCTTAGTAAAACAAGCAGAAAGCACTAAAACGTGAGGAGAGAAGTGAGCAGAGCCTCTCTCTGCTGTAAGCAAAGGAGATTTTTCTCTTTTCCCTTGTCTGTCTGGTTGTTCCTGTCTCTTCCAGGGAATGAGCATCTATCCGGAAACCTCTTTTCTTGAAACCCTCATTTTAGAAAGTATTGGACAGTGGTGAAGGTCACAGTCTTGGGAATAAAACAAAATTTGATTCACATTAGAACTGTGCTCCTGAGAATGTTACCTAGCATCTAGCATTTGAAACTTTCTGTGTTATATTGATAACAGTGACTTGAAATGGTGTGTAGATTAATTCATGTGAAACATATTTACTAATTTCTAGTTTCCCTACTCCACTAATAAAAGAATTAGGAGATGATTAACACTTAATTGTGTTCCTAGAAGGGCAGCAATCACTGTTTCTACATTACCTTCTAAAAACCCAAATCTACTCTAATAGTCCTCTGATATTAATCTCTGTGTGTCATTTCTGTGCCAAATAGACTATCATGGTAGTTTCATTTGTTCATTAACCTTATTTTTCTTTTCTGATTCTTGTATCTTTTTCCTCACTTTGCCAAAAGAGAGACTTGTTCTTTAAACAAGGTCTGAGACTCCGAAATTCTGTTAAGATAGCCTAAAATAGCCAAACTGCTCCCATTAGGCTGATCATATTTGACTATCAAATAATCTGCTCCATAAACAAGGCCCATTCTTCTATGAATCATGATCAGGTTTCTCACACAAGGAAGAATTCAGGATTTTAGATGTCACAATCAAATCCAACTCTTGTCTCCTTGTTCTTAGTCTCAGATATCGAATAGAATTTCTAACAGTCAGGTGACATACTTCCCACTAACTGCCCTCCAAGAGTTTGTCATTCTTCACAAGATTTTTAAACATTTATTTTAATATATTTTCCTCTTTGTCCTTTGACCTCTCAATATTTGAAGCAATTCAAAATAATCATTTCTGCATCAGTAGCACTATTTGTCACATCAACTCTCTTGTCATTTACAACCTACTATACATGACAACTTTTCAGGGATAGATGCTAGTACATTTTTGAGACCTTAGATTTAATTTTTTTCTTTTGGAAAACAGTGTTCTGTAAATATAATACGAAAACATAGTTTTCCATTTTAATGAACTGAATTTTGGATAGAGATAGTACTAAAATGTTATTTTCAATGACAGGAAATATACCTCTAGTTACCATCATAATGAATTAACTTTCTTGGATTATTTGTATATAAACATATTCCTTGCACTTAATATGTTCCTTTCCATTGATTAAATGAAATGAGAATGAAATACAAAAAATAGCAAAAGCATTTCCAGACACAATTCTGCTTGATGAAATTGAGCACTATAATTGCCCCAAATTTGAGCAACTTTAAATCTTTTTATTTATTTGGATCCTTTTGGAACTTTTTGGATATTTTACTGCAAGTTTGAAACCAAGATGGAATCAACCAAATGATTTTTTTTTGTTCAGTCTTGACTTATCTTAAGCTTTGTAGCCAGTGGATAAATAATACTTGGAAAAACCTCAATTGTAATGATACTTTACAGCAACTACTAACATTGTTTTTTAATATGGGAGTTTACAGTTGACTAAAAAGTAAGATTAATTTAGCCTACTTTCAATTTTGCAACCATGACAAAAACAGATCAAATTCATTAGCATTTCAAAATCACTTACAGCATTATTTATATGTAGTAATTCAGACTTCAGTAATACCTGCATTTGAGAATGCAACTTGATTAAAAGATTGCTTTTATATCCACATTTAATTCCATATCAAAATTTGAAATGAGAAGGCACCATTCAGTAATACACAGCGAATGAACATTAAGCTTTATTTGTTCATAAAATAATTTCTCTTTAGTATTTGCTTTGGGCTTCTTAGAAGGCTCATGTTGATTGTGTTGAAAATATTAATTTACAAATAATATCATGTCGTTGTCTTTAGGCAGATCCTGACCATGGGACTAGTCAACAAAATTATTCCAATTTAAATGACAAAACTTTTTGGCTGCAATTTTCGGAAATTTTGAGACACATAAATAAGGCAGCTGATTATTGTCTTCTTTTTTTTTTTTTTTTTTAAAGATTTTATTTATTTACTTGAGAGAGAGAGAATGAGAGATAGAGAGCACGAGAGGGAGGAGGGTCAGAGGGAGAAGCAGACTCCCCGCTGAGCAGGGAGCCCGATGCGGGACTTGATCCCGGGACTCCAGGATCATGACCTGAGCCGAAGGCAGTCGCTTAACCAACTGAGCCACCCAGGCGCCCTATTGTCTTCTTTTAAAAAAACACTTTACCTATTCTTGCCTTTTTGTGTAATATGTACAAAATGTTAATTTAATTATTATTTTTTAAACAAACCATTTTATTCATTATATGCGTATAAAACATAAAACTGGAGTGACTTCTTTATGGTCAAGACTTCATGGTGCAACTCTAAAAGCCAAACCAATTTATATGTTACATGCTAATGAACTTAGAAATGAAAAAAATAGAAATAAGATAATTTATTTCACATGATTGAAAAAGTCATTTTCTTGTAAATAAATTGCTGCCAACTAGATGCTGAAATTACATGCCAGTAGCAAATCATGAAAGGGGCCATTGAAATGTCCAAAATATGCCTGTACAGTTTTGAGATTATCATTCAGAAAAACCCACCAAATATGAAAATTTATATAAATTACCTATAGTTCCTAAGAAACAGCCATTGAATCTCAGACGTGTTTACTCTTTTTTTTTTAATTTTAATTTCAGTGTAGTTAGTATACAGTGTTATATTAACTACAGGTGTACAATATAGTGATTTCAACAAGTCTGTACAGTACTCAGTGCTCATCATGATCAGTATAGTCTTTAATACCCACCATCTATTTCACCCATCCCCCCACCCACTTCCCCTCTGGTAACCATCGGTTTGTGTTCTATAGTTAAGAGTCTGTTTTTTGCTTTGTCTCTCTTTTTTGGCTTTGTTTGTTTCCTTTCTTAAATTCCCCATATGAGTGAAATCACGTGGTGTTTGTCTTTCTCTGACTGACTTATCTCACTTAACATAATACTCTCTTGATCCATCCACGTTGTTGCAAATGGTAAGATTTCATTCTTTTTTATGGCTGAGTAATATTCCAGTGTGTGTGTGTGTGTGTGTGTGTGTGTGTGTGTGTGTGTGTGTGTTTATACTACCTCTTTTTTTTTTATCTATTCGTCTATCTGTGGACACTTGGGCTGCTTCCATAATTTGGCTGTTGTAAATAATGCTGCAACAAACATAGGAGTGCATACGCCTTTTCAAATTAGTGTCTTCGTATTCTTTGGGTAACTACCTAGTAGGGGAATCCTGGATCGTATGGTAGTTCTATTTTTAATTTTTTTAAATATTTTATTTTTATTTATTTGAGAGAGAGAGAGAGAGCAAGCATGAACCATGGGAAGGGGCAGAAAGAGAGGAGAAGCAGACTCCCCGCTGAGCAGGGAACCCCACGTGGGACTTGATCCCAAGACCCTGAGATCATGACCTGAGTCAAAGGCAAACACTAACTGACTGAGCCACCCAGGCACCCCTATTTTTAATTTTTTGAGGAACCTCCTTATTGTTTTCCTCAGCGGCTACACCAGTTTGCATCCCCACCAATAGTTCAAGAGGGTTCCTTTTTCTCCACGTCTTTGCCAATACTTTTTGTTTCTTGTGGTTTAGATTTTAGCCATTCTTTTGTTGTTGTTGTTAAGAGTAGAACTTCACTTTTTGTTTTATCATTTTTAAGTCCAGTAGAGTTAACATAAGTGTTATGTTAGTTTCAGGTGTACACTATAGTGATTCAACAATTCTATACATCACCCAGTGCTTATCACAACAAGTGCACTCCTTAATCCCCATCACCTAATTCACCCATTCCCCCCCACCTCCCCTCTGGTAACCATTAGTTTGTTCTTTTTTTTTTTTTTTTCTTTTTCCTTTTCTTTTTGTTTCTTTTTTTTTTATTATGTTACGTTAATCACCATACATTACAACATTAGTTTTTGATGTAGTGTTCCATGATTCATTGTTTGTGTATAACACCCAGTGCTCCATTCAGTTTGTTCTTAATAACTAAGAGTCTGTTCCTTGGTTTGTCTCTCTCTTGCTCTCTCTCTTTTTTTTTTCCGTTGCCTGTTTGTTTTGTTTCTTAAATTCCACATAAGAGTGAAATCATATGGTATTTGTCTTTCTCTAACTGACTTATTTCATTTAGCCTTTTACTCTCTAGCTCCACCCATGCTGTTGCAAATGGCAAGATTTCATTAATTTTTACCGCTGAATAATATTCCATTGTATACATATAGTACATCTTTTTTATCCATTCATCTATCTCTGGACGCCTGGGTTGCTTCCATAATTTGGCTATTGTAAATAATGCTGTGATAAACAGGGGTGAGTGTATCCCTTTGAATTAGTGTCTTTGTATGTTAGGGGTGAATACCAGTAGCGCAATTACTGGATCATAGGGTAGTTCCATTTTTAATTTTTTTAAGGAAACTCCATACTGTTTACCACAGTGGCTGCATCAGTTTGCATTTCCACCAACGGTGCAAGAGGGTTCCTTTTTCTCCACATTTTTGCCAACACTTATTTCTTGTGTTTTTGATTTTAGCCATTCTGACAGGTATGAGGTGATATCTCATGGCGGTTTTGATTTACATTTCCCTGATGATGACTGATGTTGAGCATCTTTTCATGTGTCTGTTAGCCATCTGGGTGTCTTCTTTGGAGAAATGTCTATACATATCTTCTGCCCATTTTTAAATTGGATTTTTTTTGGTTGTTAAGTATTATAAGATCTTTATATATTTTGGATACCAACCCTTTATCAGATATGTCATCTGCAAATATCTTTTCCCATTCGGTAGATTTTCCTTTGGTTTTGTTGACTGTTTCCTTTGCTTTTGCAGAAGCTTTTTATTTCGATGTAGTCCCAATAGTTTATTTTTGCTTTTGTTTCCCTTGCCAAAGGAGACCTATCTAGAAAACTGCTGCTATCGCTGATGTCAAGAGAAATTACTGCCTGTGCTCTCTTCTAGGATTTTTATGGTGGATCTCACATTTAGTTCCTTACTCCATTTTGAGTTTATTTTTTGCATAGTGTAAGAAAGTGATCCAGTTTCTTTTGCATGCAGCTGTCCATTTTTCCCACCGTTTGTTGAACAGATTGTCTCTTTCCCATTCCATATTCTTGCCTCCTTTGTGGAAGATTAATTGACTATATAATTGTGGGGTTATTTCTGGGCTGTATAGTCTGTTCTTTTGATCTATAGTGTATTTTTGTGCCAGTACCCTGCTGTTTTGACTACTACAGTTTTGTAGTGTACCTTGAAATCTGAGATTGTGATACCTCTAGTTTTGTCCTTCATTTTCAAGATCGCTTGGGCTCTTTTGTGGTTCCATGCAAATTTTAGGATTCAGTTCTGTGAAAATGCTGTCAGTATTTTCATAGGGATTGCATTAAATGTGCAGATTGCTTTGGGCACTATAAGCATTTTAACAATATTTGTTCTTTTGATCCCTGAACATGAAATATCTTTCCATTTGTTTGTGTCATCTTCACTTTCTTTCATCAGTGTTTTACACATTTCAGAGTACAGGTCTTTCACCTCCTTTAATTTTAATTATTTTTATATTTTTATTTTTATTTTAACTTTTTTTAAGATTTAATTTATTTATTTGTCACAGAGAGAGAGAGAGAGAGCCCAAGTAAGTGGAGTGTCAGGCAGAGGGAAAAACAGGCTCCACGCTGAGCAAGGAGCCCTATAAGGACTTCATCCCAGGATCTCAGGGATCATGACTGGAGTCAAAGGCAGACACTTGACTGACTGAGCCACCCAGGCATCCCTTTATTTTAACTTTTGATGAGGTCTCAATTATTTCCTCCTCTTGTATTTTTGGAAAGCTTGTGTAAGGTTGTTCACACTGTTAATTAAAAAGAAAAAAAATACTGTACTGCATCATTGTGAAGATTGTTGATTTTATCCTCCCCCACCATAATTTCCTTGCATTTTGCATCAAGTAACATATGTCCCATTTTCCTTCAGTCCTGAGGCTTTTTTCTCTTCTATTTCTTTTTTCTTCTACTAACCCTTCTGATATTAGAAGCATAGAGTTTCTTATTTCGTTCTTGCTATTATTGTTGTTATGGGGTCTGGTTCTATCAGATAAGACTAAATTTGCCTATGAGTGAATAGAAATTATTGTTTTAAACCAGTAAGTGATTTTATTACTTTCACTTTTATAAGGCTAAAGGTATTCAGACTGGGTATGGAATAGCAGCACTAAATTATCATTGGGAATGAGGACTTTTTTTTTTTTTTAATCTTTCCACTTAGCTGTTTAACACATGGCTTTGACCTCATGTTTATTGTTTTATGGTGACTGTTTGGTTGTTTTAAGTATGGCATCAAATCTAAATTCTAGGTAAAACATAAGTTGAAGAAGACAATTTTAGATCACATTAGTTTCTTTGTTTAAAGAGCTTTATAAGTAATTTCTATCTAATTGGTCCAAACTTCTTTTTTTTTTAATTAATTAATTTACTTTTTAAAGATTTTATTTATTTAATTGAGAGAGAGAGAATGAGAGACAGAGAGCATGAGAGGGAGGAGGGTCAGAGGGAGAAGCAGACTCCCTGCTGAGCAGGGAGCCCGATGCGGGACTCGATCCCGGGACTCCAGGATCATGACCTGAGCCGAAGGCAGTCGCTTAACCAACTGAGCCACCCAGGCGCCCGGCCCAAACTTCTTAAAACTTTTTAAAATGACCATTTCTAAGTATAATAGAATAAGGAAGTACAATTTCTTAAATCAGCACATTGATACCTGAAATAGAATCAGGTTTCTGTTAAGAAGGAAGGAGAAAAATGACTTTAGCATAGGCCACAGCAGGGCATTTTTTAGTCATTTGGCTCTTCTACATGCGTGATTTTCCTTGAAGTGCTTTAATAACCCTCTCCCCTAGAAATGAACAAATTTTGTTTCTTTTTGTTATTCCAAGATTAAATGGGCTACTCATTTGCATAAAACTTCTGCAAATATGTTCACCCTCGTTTGCGCAAAAAACAAAACACTAACATAAAAACAAAAACAATATAAAACTTTATATTTGTAAGTTTTCACAATGAAACAACTCTTTAAAGAAAGTAAAAATAACTAATATGTAGTGGTCACAATATAATCTTCACTATACTTTCCTAAGAAGCAGATGTTTTCTAAAATTTTAACCCCCTTAGAGATTAAAAAGCATTTTAATTTAATACAGTAAAGAATTTATATATGCCTAAAACTGAAGACCAAACATACAAAAAGTAACCTCCAAAAATAACACAAAATTCTATTGCTGAGAATCATGCTTCAAACCCAAATTAAACACAAAAGCCAGTACTTAAATTAGTAGTGTTCTGACATAGTGATATTTTAATTTTGTTAACACTTTGATAAAAAGAATACAAATTTTAAAATTTTCTAAATGTTCATTTACTATGTGTTGAAAGAATAAATTTACACAAGCCAACCATATAATTAAGGTAACTACTATTCTTTAGGACAACCAAGAAACAAAAGCTATGAATAGTTGTTCAGAAAGTAAAAATATAGGGGTGCCTGGGTGGCTCAGTTGGTTAGGTGGCTGTCTCTGGCTCACGTCATGATTCCAGGGTCCTGGGATTGAGCCCCACTTTGGGCTTCCTGCTCAGCAGGGAGTCTGCTTCTCTCTCTCTCTCTGCCTGGCGCTCATCTTTTTTTTTTATTTTTTTAAATTTTTTATAGAGATTTTATTTATTTATTTGAGAGAGAGAGAGGATGAGAGACAGAGAGCACGAGAGGGAAGAGGGTCAGAGGGAGCAGCAGACCCCCCGCTGAGCAGGGAGCCCGATGTGGGACTCGATCCCGGGACTCCAGGATCATGACCCGAGCCGAAGGCAGTCGCTTAACCAACTCGAGCCACCCAGGCGCCCCTGCCTGGCGCTCATCTATTTGTGCTTTCTCGCTATCTCTCTGTCAAATAAATAAATAAAATCTTAAAAAAAAAAACTGCTCTCATTTCAAATAAAAGAAGAAAAGAAAGAAAGTAGAAACATAAAAAACAAACTGCATACCCATAACAATATTTTAAAATGCAAATTATGTCTTTGGAATCATTAATAAAAGATATTTTAAATACCCCCTAGGTTTTAAAAAATCTCTTCAAGGAACTTCTGCTTTGATATCACATCATTTTTGAGTAAACATCACTATCCTGGGAGTTGTGGACACATTTTATTGGTAAAACAAAATATTTTTTCCACATTAACAACAGATATGTATTTGCCAACAATCTTTCTATTTCCTTTGCTGTATTCCTCATGTCATCTCCTCTGTGGCCAAGTAGAGTACTACATAGGAGATAAAACCTCTCTTGATTTCTGCATCAATTTACTCCAAATTTTAGAGAAATGACACATAATAGTTCAAAGTTACATTTTGTTAGAAGTTCCCTCTTGTAGTCATTTTGGGATTCAAGAGTCTTCCATTTTTGTGTCTCCAATATCCTCAGTGCCTTGGAGTGCTCTGAATATAGCCAGCAAAAGAGAAAAGAGAAAGCATGGAGGATCCACAGCTATATATGATGAAATATTACTCAGCCATCAAAAAGAATAAAAACTTGCCATTTGCCAAGACATGGATGGAGCTAGAGAGTATTATGCTAAGCGAAATAAGTCAGTCAGAGAAAGACAAATACCATATGATTTCACTCATATGTGGAATATAAGAAAGAAAACAGATAAACATACGGGAAGGGGGAAAAGGAGAGAGGGAAACAAGCCATAAGAGACCCCTAACAACAGAGAACACACTGAGGGTTATTGGAGGGAGGGAGGTGGGGGATGGGTTATATGGATGGTGGGTATTAAGAAGGACACCTGTTATGATGAGCACTGGGTGTTGTATATAAGTGATGAATCACTGAATTCTACTCCAGAAACCAATATTGCACTGTATGTTAACTACCTAAAATTTCAATTAAAAAATAACCTAATTAAGGAGTGATGTAGATCGCTTCCATTTCCATGTTGTAACCTGACACCGAATGGGAGAATAGATTTGGAAGTCAGCCATGTGTCCAAGGATTTTCTGGAGAAGAAACACTACTTGTTATAGATATCAAATGATTGTGAAGCGGCCTGGGGTGATAGCTCTGATGGTGGCCAGCAGCAATAGTCAATTGTTGCAATCACAGTATCTGCTTCCTCAATCTTAAATGCCCTACTCATTTTTAAAAGTTTCTTTTTACGTAAATAAACGAATAAATGAGAAGGTTATATAATGTGACTTACATCAATATTGTGTCGTAGAAACAACCTTGTTTCATAGTTTAAGCATGGATTTGGAGGGATGAGGTTTCTTGTAATTTTATAGCAAACGAGAGCAGCACAAAATATCAAATCTAGGTCCTATAATAAATACTGACTACTATATTTTATATTTGCAAAACTGACTAAAAAAGTGATATTTTCAAACACATGAAGACTATAAATACTCCTTATCTTTAAGCTGTTTATAAAAGTTTTCTTTTAAAGATTTTATTTATTTATTTGTCAGAGAGAAAGAGAGCGAGCTGCCGGTACAGGGAGAAGCAGGCTCTCTCTGAGCAGGGAGCCCGATGCGGGGTTCGATCCCAGGCCACTGGGATCATGACCTCAGCCGAAGGCAGATGCTTAACTGACTTATCCACCCAGGCGTCCCATTATTTTTAAGCTATTTAAAGTAAAATATTTTAAGTTATTTTTACCAAATTTGATTTCTAGTTTAGATTATAATAAACTCACTTTTGTTAAACTATTCTGTTCCTGTTTTTTGTCACAGATTATTCTAAGAAATTGTCTTATTACATAATTGCTTTCTGATGATCACCCCTTAAAGACAACTAATGCACCAAAGTTGAGATCTTTTTAGGATTTCAAAGCCTTGAGTGAGATCATTATTCCAGGAGTTTGTTCCCAGTTTCATGGTGTTTAACCAGGGGAAATGAGAAAGGCAACATCTAGGGCTGAAAGTGCACCAAAAACCAAAAAAACAATTTGAAAAAAACATCCATCCAAATGGGCCACACCGAAGGGAAATCCCAGGTATGACTGGATGGAATCACAAGATGAAAGAATCTGGGTTACTAGAGAAAGAAACTAGATTCCATAAAATGCTAGAATATAAAGACAGACATCATTTTATGAGTAAATTGAGGTCTCCCATATGAGAGAAAGGATGCAATTGTGAGTCACAGGTCAGCTTGGAAAATTATTGATATATATGTAAAAAATATTTTTGAGGATTATGACAAAACTACTATTTGATTGAAAAGCAACTTTTAAATGAGTATTTTCTTTTAACTGAGTCCAGAAAACCACAAATTGCTTCTAAAATTGGTTCATCGAAGTGGAAGTCAAGGTGACCGACCACTCCTTTGACAATCCACAGTACTTTCTCTTCTGAAATAAGTAAAACTTAAAATTTGAAAAAAAACCCAGAATTTTTAGTAGAGTTAAGTAGTGTCACCAAGGACATTTAAAGATGAGGAAATGGCTAAATTATTCCACCAGAATGGAATAAATTACTGTGCAACAATGGTTACAATAAATTCATTCTTTAGTAAATTGAAGAAGATTGATTATAACTAATAAGTTATCCTTTTCTTCAGGCATTAGATTTTTATCACTATAAAGTACCATGACAATAAAATTTTATGTACTCATACTTTTTTTGTTTCATTAATTAAAATGTTAATTTTTAAGAAGAACATATGAGATAAAATGAAAAAGAAATAGAAAATCCAGACCAGAGAATGGTGAACCACATTTATGTCCCTGAGGAAGGATATCATGATATATTTAAGTTGAGGCTTAAATTGGCCCAATTAAGCAGCCAAGTCTTTAGGAATTAAAAATATATATCCCTTATTTCAAACTGTCTGAAATAAAGAGACGTTTGTTCTTTGGGTAGAGGGAGGAATTTTCCCAACACAACATTTTAAAATAAATATATCCCTTGATTAAATGTATGTGTACTGTGCAGTGTGCAATGTCCTCAACATTTTTAAAGAAAAAAAAAATAAGAACCAGAAGTAGAAATTTAATTCCACCAATGTATTATTGTGGCAATTGTGAGATGTAACGGTGGGTAGAGAGTATATGAGAAGTTGAAGGACTATGCTTCCTAGGTTTTCCATTTATGAAACATCTCATAAAATTTAAATCATTTTTGTAAGTGTCTAAATAACAGTAATTATCTAAATTGTTATTGCTAAGTATAAAGATTATAAATAGACTACATTTTAAAATGCTATTGTACCATTTTAAATGGTTATGGGCTATAATGTTTATGGATTTATTAATAGGGCTCTAATTTGAATATGTGCCAAATAATTATTTGTTCTAGATGTACAATTTGTTTTATTTGGTACAAAGTAGATCTAGAAAGAATTAAACTTGGTAAATGCTAATCAGTATTTGACCTTCTTATGATGAGTCAAAATAATGTCATATTAAATATCTATGTAGTCTGTTATATAAGAAATACAAAGTATACAGAATTCCAAAAGTCTCAGGAATCTGTGAAAGTAGATGAACATACCTTACTGGTTTTCAGCATTCAAGTTCTAACATCCAACAAAACACTTAAAATTCGTAAATGGTATTGTGCATGCTTGTTAGGAATTCTGCTGTCCTTTTTCCACTGATGAAGTAGCTTTTCTAAGCACATCATAGATGACAGCCAATGTACTCTTTTTAAATATCTCTTAGACCCACTACAGTATTTAAAATGCTTAGGGGTGCCTGGGTGGCTCAGTTAAGTGTTTGCCTTCAGCTCGGGTCATGATCCCAGAGTTCTGGGATGGAGCCCTGCATTGGGCTCCCTGCTCAGCGGGGAGCCTGCTTCTCCCTCTCCCACTCCCCCTGCTTGTGTTCCAGCTCTCGCTAACTCTCTTTCTGTCAAATAAATAAATAAAATCTTAAAAAAGTAAATAAAATGTTTAATAGTACTTCTCTTATTCCAACACATTTTTCTCTTTATTTGCCTTAAATGATAACTCTATCTCCTTATTCTCCTTATTTCCCTTAAACTACTTTTTCTTTACTATTGTCTGTCTGTCTTCTTTTGCCTACTCCTCTCTCCTCCCCCAGATGCATTCCAAATTTCTGTTTTTGGCCTTGTTCCTTCTTTTTCACAAATTATTCATAGTGGCTCTTCAGGTGACCCTTCTTACAAATTATAAAGATCCTTCCACTCCCTACAGGTCCCTAAAATGATCTGGCACTTGCCTTCCCCTCTGGTCTCATTCCTACTTCTACACTTTCCTTCACTCCTTATGAATGCTCAGCTGCTATGGCTTCCTTCTCTTCCTTGAACGTGCTAATATTATTCCTATTTTAAAATCTTTGAATTAGTGTCCCCTGTCCAGATTTCACTGCCTCCAGAAATTGCTAGAACCATAGTATTTCAATTATCAAAGCTTTTTAATATAATAATTAAATATGTGATAGGACCAGTCTCTTCTGATTACTCTTCTTTTCCACAGAATCTGGGCTAATGTCATTATTTATTTACCATAAGGGTATGGAGTCAGCTTGTCTAGTCACAAGCAATAACAATTAGGAAAAATTTTATCAATTATTTTCATTAGGTTCATGTAAACATTATGGATTAATAGAGTAATCCAGAAGGAAGTGACATCTTTATGATGTTGAGAGATCTTTCTATTGGTTCGGGTTGCTTGGCAGCTGTGTGTGTATGAGTGTGTATCTTCCTCAGTGGTATTTTAACATTTTCTCTCTATATATCTCATATATTTCTAAAGCAATTTCTTTTTTTTTAAGATTTTATTTATTTATTTGAGAGAGAGAATGAGATAGAGAGCATGAGAGGGGGGAGGGTCAGAGAGAGAGGCAGGCTCCCCGCTGAGCAGGGAGCCCGACGCGGGACTCGATCCCGGGACTCCAGGATCATGACCTGGGCCGAAGGCAGATGCATAACTGACTGAGCCACCCAGGTGCCCTCTAAAGCAATTTCTAGTTTATTTATATTTTCTTGTTATGGTGGTTATTGCTGTTGTAATTTTTTTGTTATATAATTTGATTGGCTTTATGAAAAATATTGGTTCTTGTTTGCATGGAATTCTTTTAAAGTTGTGCTGCTCTCTAAAATAGCACTCTTACCAATGAGCTTAGTTGGTCTAACTTATTTTGGTATTTTTTCCCATGATGTTGTTTGGCTAGTTCCGATACTCACTTTCCTTTCAGAGTTTTTCAGCTCTCCAGTTTGCATTTGGCTCTAACATGTAATGTATCATAATAAACTAAATGAAAATGTTTAGCATACATATCTAAGCAAAGTTAAGCTTTCCTACTATGCGTCTACTTTAAATTGTCTGTGGTCCCCTCACCACAGCAAACCCTTTCTGAATTCCAGGTCTTGTCCAAAAATGTGCTTCTCCTTTTTTAGTCACTCTGTCTCTGTTAATAATGCACAGTACACCTGCTCAGCCCAGCTTGATAACTCTGATCTCCATCCTAACTATCCCTGTATGTTGGCCACAAATTCTATTGATTCAGTCTGTAAAGTATCTCCAAATTCTATCTTTTCTCGTATAAACCATTGCCTCTCAGAATAAAGACTTCATTTTCTTATTCCTTAACTATTTGGTTACCTAACTGATACTCCCCATCATGTCCCCAGAGTTTTCTTCCTCAAATGTTTCCCAACTATCAGCAGAAGCTCTTTCTAACATACAAGTTAATCATATAAATCCCTCTCTACATTCCTTCAATTGCTCTCTGTCAATTCCAGATAGAAAAAAATCCAGTCCTACTAGAATGGTATAATGTTCTTCATGCCCAAATATGTATTTACCTATATTTATAGTTTCAACAGATGCCATCCCTTGCATAGCTCCTGCTTGCAATATTCCATCCCCATTCAGTATTACCATTCCACACTTTTAAGCCTTTGCATATATTCTCTTGGCTAGGATATTGGAATGTGAAATGACCTTAAAGATTGAAGACCCTGGATTTAATTCCTAATTTTTAACTTGTACAAATTTTAGTAATATAAGGATAATAGCACCTTTCTTTCAGCCTTATCATATATGAAATTGCAATTAAAGATCACCATGTATTTACTAGCTCATAATAGTAGTTTTTATGTCTGTATTCTTCCTCCATTTTTTTATATGATAAACCCCAGTTTTCTTTGTAGAATGAAGTAAATATTGTCTATTAAATGAAGAAACTTTTCGTTCTCCCACCTACAACCTACTCCTTTGACACAGTTATTCCATACTAAGTGCTTCTATATCATTTGGTCAGATAATACAGCATCTATTTCTCAGAGTTATAATTATTTTATTATGTATTTGTCTCTCTCTATGTTGTGACTTCCCTAAATAACATGATTTTTTAAAATTTGTTTTCTTTCTTTATCATTTATTATAATGTCTGACAATTTAAAAAGGCACTCAACTGTGTGATTTTTTTTCCTGAAAAAAATCACGTATTAAGAAAACTAAGTATGTATTTTTATTTGCTCTATACTCTTCAAGTTATTGGCAAATTGAGATTACTGTCAGTGGTGTTTACTTACATATTTAAATGGCTTTTGCTTGCTGACATTTGATAAATCATTTATTGACAATTATTCAAAACTAAAGAAACTGTTGAATAATTCATTTTGCCCTATTCACCTCTCAAAAGCTAATTACCTAATTTCCGTGACTTTTGTGTGTTTTTCTATTTGATTTCATAGTCAATTCAACAAACGTTTAGTGAGTGGCCAGTATGTGTGAGGTAGTGTGGTTATTTAATTAAAATTAATTTTTTAGCTTACATTAACTGTGTCTTCAGCCTTCGCTATGATGGCAGCAAAAAAGGAAGTTCTTGTGCCATGTTATTACACAGGTTCAATCCAACACATATTTAGTAAGCACCCACAATCTGGCAGCAAATATGCCACAGGATGGAAATAAGATAGTTGAAAGTAACTTTCATAAGGAACCTGCTTTTTAAAATTCACTTAAGTATTTTTTAAAATATTCAATTATAAGTCATGCCTTGTTATTTCACCTACTTCTTAATGCTAAACCTTAGTTCACTTTAAAATTATTTTATAATTATAATAGTTTGTGAATTATTTCAAAAGAATAAAAAAGAATAATAACTAGAATTTACTCAGCACTTACCACATGCCAACTATACTCTCTGCATTTTGATGCGTTATCACATTTAAGGCTCAAAACAACTCTTACTAGATAATACCGCTATTGACTCTCCTCATTTTCATGACGAGAATAACTTGTGCTTAAAGAAGTTTGGTAACTTGCCCAACATTTTAAAGATGTATTTGGGAGAATAAGGACTCAAACTAGTTCTGTGTGATCCCAGCGCCTGGGTATCACCACACTGAACAGCCTCAAGGAAACATCTTGTGTTAATTATTTGTTACATAATAATGCTGGGTAACAACCACAAAACTGCAGTGGCAAAAAGTGATCAACATTTACTTTTGTTCGCCAGTCTGTGGATCAGCTGACAGGTTCTGCTGATCTGAGTTGATCTCCTCAGGGCTTCCTCATGCACGTTAGCTTGCTAGCTGGCTGCCAATGTGCTTATTTGCATGTTGGGAGCCTCCGTTGGGACAACTGGCTTGGATCAGCTCTCATCCATGTGTGTCACTTGCCAAGGAATGAGGGCAAGCACATCAACGTGGGGAAATCAGAAGACAAAGAAAGAGAGTGGACACATGCAATGCTTCTTGTAGCCTTTGCTTGGAATTGGCATGGCTTCTCTTCTACCACATTACTTTGGCAAAATCAAGTGTCAAGTCCAGATGGGATTCGAAAGTCAGGAAAGTAAACTCTACCACATTATAGGAAGAGCTGCAAAGTTACACTGCAAAGGGCATGAGAATGAGGAAGGATCAAGCATTGGAGTTATTTTATAATTAATTACCACAGTCCACCTTCCAACCAGAATATTCATATCCCTCCCATCTGTAAAATACACCGAACCCCTCAAAAGCACCAACTTCTCATTGTACCACATCATCACATTCAAAGTTCATAGAGATCTCATGATCTACATTAGGTCTGGAGGTTGATGCTTGGATGCAGCTCCTCTTAATCTGAAGAACTGTGAACTAAAGAGACAAATTTTCTTCTCCTTTGAACTCCCAGAGTCTAATAATGACACCCAGTCAGATTACCTGTTAGAAAACACACAGATCCTCACATTTGAAAAGAAGGGGGCGCCTGGGTGGCTCAGTCTATTAAGTGTCCAACTCTTGATTTTGACTCAGGTCATGTGAGATCCAGCCCTGCGTCAGGCTCCACACATGCTCTTGCTTGGAGGGGAGTCTGCCTCTCTCTCTCTACCTCTCCCTCTGCCCCTCCCCCCACTTGCATGCATGCATCTCTCTCTTTCTCAAAAAAGAGCATGGAAGGTATGTCCTTTGTGCTACTTTTACTTTCCTAGCCCAATGATTACTCTTTATTTTTTTTTTTTTTTTTTTTAAGATTTTATTTATTTATTTGAGACAGAGGGAATGAGAGAGACAGAGAGCACATGAGAGGGGGAAGGGTCAGAGGGAGAAGCAGGCTCCCTGCTGAGCAGGGAGCCCGATGCGGGACTCGATCCCGGGACTCCAGGATCATGACCTGAGCTGAAGGCAGTCGCTTAACCAACTGAGCCACCCAGGCACCCCAATGATTACTCTTTAAAGATGGGATCACGGTGATTTTTTTTTGTATTTTGAACAATCTCAGTCCTTTTTAGACCAGAATACTGGAACTTTTGCCAAATGCGATACTCTATTTAACAGAATTCACCAAAAGTAAAATACAGCACTCTTACCAAGGCAGGTCTTTCTACTTCTGCTGGTCAATCCATGAGTAGAAATGCAATGGACATGTCAGCCTTCTATGAGGCAAAAAATCTCGAGAATCCTTTATCCATTTGAAAATGTCCACTAGGCAATGTGTTAATTATCTCAGAGGCCTTTCAAAGGGAATCACAACCAAACGCTTGACTGGTCTTTACCCTGAAGCCATTGTATATTTTGACAATCTTTTCATGATTTAAGACCCTGGATATGCTAAGTAGTTTTCTAACTTAGCATGTTCTGGTTCCTTTTAAAATTCTGCTTGTCAACATTAGGTCAGGTGTGTTTTTTTTTTTTTTTTTTTTTAGCTCATATTTCTTGTAGTAACTCATGTACAAGAAGAACCAGTGTTCCTTTCATTATTCTGACTGGAAATCTCACAACTCAAGGGGTGGGTTTGACTAAGTTTAATGTAACAATTCTTTCTCTTTTTTTTAAATTTTATTTTTTAAATTTTTAAAAAAGTTTTTATTTAAATTCCAGTTAGGTAACATACAGTGTAATATTAGTTTTAGGCATACAATATAGTGAGTCAAAACTTCCATACATACCTAGTGCTCATCTCAACAAGTACACTCCCTAATCCCCATCACCTATATTACAATTATTTCTTGTGTTGCCTCTAAATTATTAATCATGTTAATGTATGTCTTTCCCACTCTCAGCTTATTAGGAAATGCTCCTATGGCTTCTTTTAGTATTTTTATGGTCTTATTTTTGGCACTAAAATATTTGACCAGTTTGGTACATTTTTTTATTGGATGATATGATATATGGAGCCATCTTTTTTTTTAAGATTTTATTTATTTATTTGATAGAGACAGAGATAGTGAGAGCAGGAATGCAAGCAAGGGGAGTGGGAGAGGGAGAAGCAGGCTTCCCCTTGAGCAGGGAACCCGATGTGGGACTCGATCCCAGGACCCTGGGATCATGACCTGAGTCGAAGGCAGGTGCTTAACGACAGAGCCATGCAGGTGCCCTGGAACCATCTTTTTATTTTATTATTTTTCATGGCTACGGTTGTTAGAACACTGTTTTGTGAATAGTCTCATTTATTTTCTCCCTGATTTGAGATAGCTCCATTACAGCAATTAAGAGCTCATACCAAGTCAGTTTATTTCTGGACTTTCTCTTAAATTCTATTCATTGTCTTTTCTGCGCATGTTTTGTAGTATATTGCTTTAATGCTGACATTTTATGATATGTTTTCTATCTGTCAGAGCTAGTGTCTATTCTTTGCATTTCTTCATTAGAGTTTTCTCTTTTATACTTGTTTGCTCATTTTTCCATGTGAATTTTGTAAAAACTCCCCTAATTTAATTAATTAATTAATTAATTAATTAATTATTTTTAAAAACTTCCCTAATTAAAAAAAATGTTATTTCATTAATTAATTCACTTGGAGAGAATTGAAATCATTATAATATTTAAGAATGTGATGTAATTTTGTATTGTGAGAGCATTATTTGTTCCCTTTAATAGTTTCTTAAATTTTTCTTCATATAGATTTGAGTTATATCCTACTTAATATAACTCATAGTAATATTTAATTTTCATTGTTATTGTAAATAGTTTCCTTTACCTAGTTAGAATTTTAAATTGTAATTGACTGACTAAGGCACACTGGCTATTTTTGTTTATAAATGTGCTTGCTTGAAACATTACTGATTGTCATATTTAGGATTGATGTCAATTGATGCTCTTGCATTTTATTGATATACAGTCATTGAATTTGCAGGCATAGATCATTTATTTTCCCTGTTTCTTCTACTTTTTGTACTTCATCAAATTTACTTATATTTTTCATTGTTTTGATTGGGACTCAAGTATAAGACTTAACCTATTAAGAGGGAAATTGAGGTGATAGATCTGTTTTACCATCTTAAGAAAATATTCTTGTTTTCATTTTCCTTGAATTTTTATTTTCAAAAAATGTTCAGTTTAGTCAAATAGTTTTTATTATCTATGAAGAAATTCTATGATGTTTTTCTTGGAGTACTGATTTGATAAAATATATCTATCAATTTAACAATATTGAAACATCCTTGAGTTCCTGGAATAAACCCTACTAGGTTATGCTGCATTTATATATATTTAAAGATTTTATTTATTTATTTGACACAAAGAGAGAGAGAGCACACAAGCAGGGGGAGTGGCCGGCAGAGGGAGAGGGAGAAGCAGGCTTCCCACTGAGCTGGGAACCTGATGTGGGACTCCATCCCAGGACCCTGGGATCATGACCTGAGCCAAAGGCAGACGCTTAATCGACTGAGCCACCTAGGTGCCCACATTTATATTTTTTACATATGTTGCTAAAATCAGTTTATATTTTATTTTAGATCAATATTCATAAGTAATATTTTTGTGATTATATTTTCCGTAAAATTACTGTTATATGTTAGTATTAATATGTACTCAATTCATAATATGAATCTGGAAGCTTTTCTTTTTGTGTACCCTAGAAATAGTTTCATAGCATTTCAACTATCTGTGTTTTAGAGATTTACTAAAATTACCCCAGAAAAATCTCTGATCCCCTAAGGCTTGATTCAGTGTAGTTCATTTAGTTTTTGTTATTATTACATTGTTTTGGGGGCAACATTCTCCATGGAAATTATTTTATGGACTTTCTTTTCTTTTCAGGCCAGTTTGGGAAATCATATTTTCCTAGCAATTATCTATCTTAAGCCGGTTTTCAAATTTATTTGTATGTCTTAAAGCAAATCTATTTCATTTGATTCTTATAATTTCTTGTTTCTATGACCATTTACTGTTATTTCTTTTTTTTGAGACTTATCATTTATTCTCCATTATTACATTATTAACTTATCCATTAGTCTTTTTTCTTAACAATATTCTTGCAAGCACTGAATGAAATGATAATGATCAAAAATGTCCTTGGTTTGGTACAATACTGCTTAAAGAGAACTATAAAATATGGCATATGCTATCAGCAGATTTTTAAAAAATTTGTTTCTTGAGGATAATCAGTTCTTTTTTAAAAATAGAAAATATTTTAAAGATTCTAAAACAATTTTAGATTTACAGTAAAATTGTGAATATAGTACGGAGTTGTCATACACACTACATCCAGTCTCCTGTATTATTAACATCTTACATTAGTATGGTACATTAGATACAATCAGTGAGACATCACTGAATCATTATTTTTAACTAAAATCCATGCATTATTCAGATTTCTTTCATTTTCTCCTCTTATTTTTTTTCCTTTTAAGTTTTTATTTAAATTCCAGTTAGTTAACATAACAGTGTAATACTAGTTTCAGGTGTACAATATGTGATTCAACACTTCCATACAACACGTGGTGCTCATCACAAGTACACTCCTAATGCCCATCACCTATTTCACCCATCGCCTCACTCACCTCCCCTCTGGTAAGAGTCTGTTTCTTGGTTTGCCTCCATCCCTCCTTCTCTCTCTCTTTTTAATTTAAATTCAGTTTACTTAACATATAGTGTAATATTGGTGTCAGGGGTAGAATTTAGTGATTCTCACTTACGTTTAACACCCAGTGCTCCTCCCAACAAGTGTCTCTTTATTGCCCATCTCCCATTTAACCCCTTCCCCTCCAGCAACCCTCAATTTGTTCTCTACGTTTAGGAGTCTTAAGATTTGCCTCCCTTTCTGCTTTTGTCTTATTTTATTTTTCCTTGCCTTCCCCTCAGTTCATCTAATTTGCTTCTTAAATTCCACATATGAGTGAAATCATATGATACTGGTCTTTCTCTGACTGACTTATTTCACTTAGCATAATACACTCCAGTTCCATCCACATTGCTGCAAATCACGTGATTTCATTCTTTTTGATTGCCAAGTAATACTCCATTGTGTATATAAACCACATCTTTATCCATTCATCAGTCAATGGATACTTGGGACTTGGTCTGTTTGAATAATTTGGTTATTTCTTGTTTTATATGTTCCCACTTCTTTCCTTTTTTTTTTTTTTTTACCTGATTAAATGAGTTAAGAGTTTTTCTGGTTGGTTGATATTTGTTAAAGAGCAAACTTTGACATTTGAACATTAGTTAAAATATTCTGTGTTCCAACTCATTGATTTACATTTGGTATGTTTCTATGAATGTCTATAATTGTTTCTATGTTATACTGTATAAAGACATGCATAACAGTTTTCAGTGAAGTCATAGTTGTTAACATCATGAAGCACTCTTTTCTTCTTCTTCTTCTTTTTTTTTTTAATGAGAGAGAGAGCATGAGGGGGGGAGGGTCAGAGGGAGAAGCAGACTCCCTGCTGAGCAGGGAGCCCGATGCGGGACTCGATCCCGGGACTCCAGGATCATGACCTGAGCCGAAGGCAGTCGCTTAACCAACTGAGCCACCCAGTCGCCCAGCACTCTTTTCTCGCATAGCGGACATTAGCCTGAATTCTACCTTATTTGATATTAAGGTCCCAATCCTGCATCATACACATCTGCTCAGTATATTATTTTTAGCATTATGAATAATTTTTTCATGTGTCTCTTCTATGAGGCATATGTTTGTGTTTGCTTAGATCCAGAGTAAAGCCGTTTTTTTTTTTTTTTTTTTTAAGATTTTATGTATTTATATGCCAGTGAGAGAGAGAGACAGCACAAGCAGGGGGAGCTGCAAGCAGAGGGAGACACAGGCTCCCCGCTGAGCAAGGAGCCAATGTAGGACCCTGGGATCATGACTTGAGCTGAAGGCAGATGCTTAACCTACTAAGCCACCCAGATGTCCCTTTTTTTTTTTTTAAATGTTCATTTTAGGGGTGCATGTGTGGCTCGGTTGGCTAAGCATCTGACTCTTGGTTTTGGCTCAGGTCATGTGAAAAAGGGGTCATGGGATCAAGCCCTGCTTCCAGCTCCATGCTCAGTGGGAAGCCTGCCTGAGATTCTCTCCCTCTCCCTCTGACCCTCCCCCCATTCACATGTTCATGCTCTCTCACTCTCCCTCAAATAAATAAATAAATAAAATCTTTTTTTTAATAAATAAAATCTTTAAACAATAAAAAAGGTGAGTTCACTCTATTAACCTTAATTGATACTGCATTATTGTTATGACGTTTTGTCATAATTTGGTTGTATTTTCTGTTAACATGCTTTAAGTCTTTCACTATACAATCTGTTTTCTTTGTTTTTATGTGTAGTTCTGATATTTGGGTATTTGTATTTTTATTCTGCTAGTTATTATTATTATTGAAGCTTTATATATATATTGTTTTAGACATTTTCTATTAGTTTCTTATTAATAAATGAAAAAATTAGCAAGTCTTCATCTTCCTTCTCCATCTTCTCCATTTTCACTTGATAATTTTTCTTACTATACCTTTGTATAGCTTCTAATAAAAATGGGTATTCTGTATATGTGTTTGGCCTTGCCTTCCATACTTCACTGAACCAAAATGTTTAATACAAGCTTCTGCTCCCACACTTACTGAAGTTACTTAATTTTTGCATTATTATATGTAGCACGATTACTAAAAACAATAAGTATAATTTTTCTTTCTAGGGACAGCCCCTTCCTTTCAGAAAGGATACCTTTGCTGGTCTTGTCTAGTATCTCAGGTTCTTCCCTACCTGCCTCTCTGCATCTAGTGAATTAAATCTGTTTGTCTCATTCCATTAAATGGAATATGTGTGTGGTGATTTCAGAATAAGGAATGGAAAATGATTCTTTCCAGAGGTCTCCAATATTTCTGGGAAGTAGGCAAGGGGAGTTCTTCATCCTATTTTTACAATGAAGGATCAGAAAACAATATCTGGCTGGTCAGGGTTTTACAGCCATCACACTGAAGAGTTAAGACTAGAAATGCTTTTTCTGTATAGCCAAAGAAGTTGTCCTGAAAAGTATTTCAGTTAAATAAGATTACCTTTCAGCTATGCCTTTATAAGCTCATTTTTTATTATTAATAACAAAATGAGTATTTGCAATAGCAAATAATTATCAATAATGTGATGTCTAGCTATGTTGTGATCTAACTCTCTAATATTGACTGGTTTTCTTGATTGCATTGTCTAAAACTTGTGTACATCTCCAGTTTTTCCCTTCCTTCAGTAGTTCAAAGAAAGCCAAAGCTCTCCTTAGTCACATTGCACATATATTCAATTGATGACATCTTAAACACATGTTTGTAATAATGAGTTAATAGTATACCACAGAGTACCTGGACTATGAAATCTTCTTCCCCATTTTGAGCCACTATGATTATCTTCCAGATGTTTGCTGAAAGAGATATGACAAAAAAGGAAAGGGGCATGTTCAGAACTGTGGTGTAGTTTGTTGTTTTTTTTTTTGTTGTTTGTTTGTTTTGTATAGTGATGCTTTAAATAGTTCTAGATGTAATGATAACCTTCTGATGGGGTTAGCAAAATAAATCTCAAATAGAAGACACATAGGGAATGCAGAACTCAAACAGGCAGGACATCTAAAAAGAAAAAAGTTTCTGTGCTTTGAGAAACTCAGATTTCAACTTCACAGTTGATAAGTGTTAATCTGTTCAGAGGAATGACTCCAGAGCCAAATAGGTCAGGGATGGGCACATTCTATGCTTATGTGCCATATGTCTTCTCCATGTGTTTCTGTTTTGACATATTAGAAAAAAATGAAAAATATAAACACTTAACTTCCTCAAAATTTTTTCTCTTAGAATGAAATCACACATGTGAGATTTTTTTGAAGACTGTAATAGAACCATTGACATTTGACTTTGAATCACTGAACTGACTGCATTAAGGCACCTGAGACTTCACACAATGAATTCCTGGAATGAAATTAACAAGGGATTGAATTTGAGTAGCATTATGTATTTTTTTTAAAAAAATCAAAGAAATGGTGTTCTTTTGACGGAGGCTGATTAATAACTTTGTGGGTTCATATTTTCACATAAATTATTTAATTTGTGTCTAAAATTCATATATTGTCCATTATCCTAAGTTGCAGATCACTGACTTAAAATTAGAATGTGACATTTTAAATAACGTCCCAAAAATGTTAGAGTAAGTAAACTAATATGTCTTTATTAGTCCTTGAGAATCAATTTCAAAAGCCTTTAGATTCTGATGAAAATTATGCAAATTCCAGCATACTATCATCCTTATAGTTTATGTTAATTTGACATTAATGTTAGCTGCCTATCTCACTAACAATAATCCATCTGAACTAGCAGGCTGGAATACCAATTACCGAAATGAGTAGAGCTCATCCTTGAAGTTTCTCTTCTCTGTTGCAAGTAGACATATGTCAGCACACAGGGAATAGCACAGATGTATCAAAGTCTTTCAAGTAACCAGGCATCTTTGTGTAATGGAGCAGGCTGTGGTTGACATACTAAATCTTAAAAAGAAAAAGAAGTCACTTTGTATTGAGAACAAAAAGAGCTGAAAAAGAGAAAAATTGATGTGAAGATATTCTTATGTATTTAGAATCATTATTAGAGAATGTTGACCAAATAGATTTCACAGTTGATTAGTGTGCATTTTATTGAATTTGTGAAGAATCAAGATACTAATTGATTTTTTTTAAATTAGTTTTTTTTTTCTCCCTCTTGATTCTGGCTGCTGAGGATAAATTACTTCAATATGACTTATAATGAAAGTAAAAGTTTCAAGAAAGGGAAAATGGCTTTTGCCATTCAAAATACATTGTTATTTGTCTTCAAAGGAAGAGTTAGCTGGAATCTATGAATTTTTGTGCATCTCTTTCTTATAGTAATGGTATTTTTTTTTTTTAATGCTAGACTTAAGTTGAATGGGAACTCCTTGAATAATTCCCCCAACTTTCCTTCATGTATTGTGGGAAATACAAATACAAATGATTCAAAGACTATATGCTAAATGTCAAATCTCTCAGTAATTATTGTGCTACTTATTTTATGATAGTTATGATAGCTAAAAGGTTACTTACACATGTTATCCATTATGTAGTTACACATTGCACTGAATCATTAGGTAAGGTTTTATGTGTGTGTATATGTACATTTTCCTTGTTTTTCCAAATAGATTATAGAGTTCTTAAGATTTAAAACAAGGTTTAATTCTTTTTATACCTTTCACAGTGCTTAAGGAACTAAAAATTCAAGTATTTTCTATACTAATTGCATCACAATTATATAAGTGGATGGGGAATAATTAAATACCCCCCAAAGTACAGTAACATGTTATTGACAATTATCACAAATGTATATGGGGGATAGATGATGAAAGAAAGAGAAGAAAGAGTAAAATTACAATTTAGAGTAGATAGCTCAAGTGTTCGGACTAGAAAATTGATCTTGATATGATAGAAGTTTAAAGAATAGCTACCAGTTGAAACAGATCTATCAAAATGGTAAAAAGAATCTTAGAATAAGGAATAAACTTGCCACCTCAGATATTTTATTCTCCACTGATTTTTATGAAGATGCACAGTGATTGCATAAGAATGGGGATAATTTAAAATTTATTTTGTGAAACATTTTGACTAGAGTGGAGACAATCATAGTGAACATGCATATGCATTTTACCTAGTTAAGCAACTATTTACAATTGTCAAATTGGTTATTTATTTATTTATTGCTGAAGCATTTCAACATAATTAGAGAAAACATAATTTATCCTTAAATATTTCAGTATGCATTACTAAAATTAAGGATATTTTCCTCTATAACAATGCCATTTGCACAGTAACAAAATTAATAATTATTTTCTATATCATCTAATAGTCTACCTATATCCAAATTTCATAATGGAGATTTTAGCGCTATTGCATTTTGATGTGTAGTATGGAAATGTCTGTTCAATCATTTTTTTTCCCATTTATGAGGAGAGCAAGCATGTGTTTCTGATGGATAGTGTTTTCTTAAAGAACTTTATTTTCCGTATTACAACTTGAGAGTTACCAAGAGGGTAAATCTTAAATTTTCTCACCACAAAAAAGAGATGGTAATTGTGTGACATGATGGAGGTGTTGGAGGTGTTAGCTAATACTATGGCAGTAATTATATTGCTGTATATATAATATTGTGTGTGTATATATATTGTATACATATGAAAGTGTCAAATCAACAGATTGTACACCTTTAACTTACATCATGTTATATGTCAATTGTATCTCAATAAAGCTGGGGGGAAAGAAAGCTCACTTGGCAGAGAGGGTTGAAAGGTCTTCAGATGAAGCCAGTGATGAGTGCATTCATTCAGTCAGAAAGTGATGTCAGAAATCAGGCTGTAGCTTCTGCTGCCCAGTTCTGGGACTTTCAACGTGGTCAGGTGCTGATATTTACTTCCTTTATAAATTTGCAAAGTGGCAAAAAATTGAGTTTCTTTTCCAGAGGGTAAGTTCAAGCTACCTCTCCATAAGATAATGGGAGATGAGAGACTTGGTACAACTTACCCTTACTGGGCTTCTGCCTGTAAGCTTCCTCGATATATCTTTTGACCGTGCATCTTCTGTCTTTTAATATTTACATGATTCGAGAATTTAATATCAATAAGAGTAGAAACAGGAAGGGGGATTGTAAAGAATAACACACCACTTGTTATTTAAGGTATTTCCAGGGGTATATACTAGCAATTGTAGGAGTGGGAAAGCTATCGCTATTCCTATGGTCTTTGAGAATAAAACAGATCTGTGTATTTTCCGATTTTAAAATTGCTTGCAAATGACAGTACAAGAAAAACAGACAAGTATTGAGATCATTTCCAGATATACTAGAGATATTCAAAGTGGCATTGAAGTATTATATAACATTAAAAAATTTACAAAAGGAACATGTAGGTGTTAATGCTAATTATTGTTAAGATAATTGCTCTTCATGTTTCCCTTGGAAAACAAAAAAGCTAAAAGAGAACTATTTGTCTTGTTCTCCCTGAGTAAATGTAAATATCCTAAAGAGATGCTCAGATACAAATCTTTTTTTTTTTTTAAGATATTATTGATTCATTTGACAGAGAGAGAGAGAGCACACCCAAGCAGGGGGATCTTCAGGCAGAGGGAGAAGCAGACTGCCCGCTAAGCAGGGAGCCCGATGTGGGACTCGATCCCAGCACCCTGGGATCATGACCTGAGCCAAAGGCAGATGATTAACTGATTGAGCCACCCAGGCTTTTTTTTTTTTTTTAATTTTAAAGCCTCCCACTTTTTAAAAAAATTTATTTACTTATTTGACAGAGAGAGAGATCAGATACAAATCTAATGAACACATCCTTTGCTCTTTGTATAAGCTAATGACATACTCCAATTTCCAGAAAAGGATGGGGAAAGGAAAGGATATGAACATCAATCTTCTATATAACATTATTTAAATGGTATCCCTCCAAGGAGAGGAAGAAGAAAAAGTTGGAAACTGTCCCAAGATATTTTGGTTGTCCCATCTGAGTTATTCTAAGATTACATTTGCCCCTTCCTGTCTGTGGTATAATGACACATACATTAGGGGAGCATGGCAGTATATATAAATCATCCATATATAATCAATCCCAGAATTACAATGCAACTTTTTTTCTATATTGTTCTAATTTTTACCCTCTGGTTATTTAGTTCTCACCACCTCCCCTCACACATACTGTTCTTTCTTCACTGTTCATTATGCACCAAGAATGATCCCAGAACACAGCCTAGTATTGTAAGACCTTCTTGAATAATTCTCACATCCATCCAGTCCAGCACCCCAAGGTTTAAGGCTGCACACTGCTTTTCTGGATTCATGAGCTACAGTCTGTGAATGTATGTATCATTTTTTCTCCCCCATACTTTTGTATTCTCCTCTGTGAGTTTTATAAAAGTGTGTGCAATCTGATAAATATGGGGGTGTTTACACCCTTCAGTCTTGATATAAAATTTGGTTATTTAGTATGTATATTTTTATCCATCCAATATATTTTTGATATATACTTATACCCTATTTAGTTCCAGGAATAAATGGAAAGAGTTTTTAAAGAATCAGAATGACAAAACAAGATAAAACAAGTTAAAAATAAAAAAACAAAACAAAACAATTCAATGAGTTTTATACTCATGATTGGGTACTTTTTTTTTTTTAAGTAGGCTCCATGCCCAGTGTAGAGCTCAATGCGGGGCTTGAACTAAAGACCCTGAGATCAAAACCTTAGCTGAGATAAGGGTTCAGATGCTTAACTGTGATTAAGCACCCTGGGATTTTTGTATTTTTATAAGTGCTATGATTTAATAAGTTTTACATGTATATAAAATAAGAGAGAAAAGTAAGCTAATTAAATTTAACAAAAACTGGAAGTATATGTGATTTGGGGAGGAGAAATTGCACATGAAATTATATTCAGTAGGTCTCCCTGTGTTGCAGATGGCATATTCCCATATAGTGGATATTACTATAAATATTTATTGCCTTGACATGGTGGGTATTGTCGTGTAATTGCCCAGAAGATCTCTTCAGGACTATGGTAAGCAGAATTCTAAGATTGCCTCACGATCTCCATCCCTTGGTATTATGTCCATTGATATGGACATGAATATATTATATTAGATGGAAAAGAGATTTTGTAGATGTAATCAACATTACTAATCAGTTGACTTGATATATGGAGATTATCTGGATGGGGCTAGCCTAATTATATGAGCCCTTTGAAAGCAGGTATTTTTCCCTGGCTGACTGCAGAAGCCAGAGTCAGAGGGGTTCTCTGTGGGAAGGATTTGATGCAACAATATTGGCTTGAAAATGGATACAGCCAAGAGGCAAAGGATGTGAACAGGTTCTGGGAATGGAGCATGAGCCCTAGAAAACAAGGAAACAAGGATCTTAGTCCTATATCCACAAAGAACTGAATTCTTCCAACAGCCTGAAAGTGCTTGCAAGTGGATTCTTCTCTAGAGCCTCCAAATAAAAACCCATTTGACCTTAATTTCAGCTTTTTGAGATTCTGAGCAGAGAATCTGGCTGAGCCTGCCTTCACTTCTGACATACAGAATTGTGAGATAATAAATAGATTGTTTTAAGCCACTAAGTTTGTGGTGATTTGTTAGATAACAAAATAAAAATATAAGGACCAGCACACTCAATTGTTCAGCTTTTGGTTACTGATGGCTCAAAGATGATAGACTGAATGTTTATGTTCCTCTAAAATTCATATGTTGAAATGGACTTTGGGAAGTAATAGGATTAGATGAGGACATGAGAATAGAGCCCTTGTAAATGGGATTAATACACTTATAAGAGTCACGAGAGAGCAAACTTCTCCTCTCTGCTCTATAAGTCAGCAGTCTGCAACCCATAAGAGGGTCCTTACCATGATATCAGACTTCCAGCCTCCAGAACTGGAGCAATAAATTTCTGTTCTTTATAAGCTACCCAGTCTATAAAACTTTGTTATAGCAGCCCAAACTGACTAAGACATACTCCATAGAAATTATCTTTGTCCGCAGGGGCTGACTTGACCATGGTATGCCCCTCCTTGGGGGGTTACCCACATCCAGTGTTTGGTTGACACAGGGTACAAAGGTGCAGCCCTTGTATCATGTTAGTCCACTCTGAAGGACCATCTTGGCTTCAAAGCTTCCTATGAGATTTGACTAATATGTCTATGGCACTGCATCACAGATCAAATTCTATTTCTGCCAAATCCTTCCTTTCTTCCCCATTTAGAGTTGCTTGTGAGGCCACTTCTCAATAATTTCCTCCACCCAGATAGTCTGGTCAGACTCTGTTTCCCAAGGAACACAGTCTAAGACATCTCATGTTAGGTAGAGAGAAAAATGAAGATTCTATTTTTTTCAACCTATTTTATTTTATGTCAGGTGTATGATAGAGATCATACACACACACACGCCCAAACACATATACACTTTTTCTAAATTCTGAAAGCAAGTCATGTTTCTAAGTATGGTGAGTGTTTCAGAGAAAGCTAAATATTCTCTGTAGCATTTCACACCTTCCTTCTTTTGGAAATAGAAACCCTGTGTGTTAGCAGAGTACATGGCCATCCAGATATAGTTTACATTTCCCTGCCTCCCGTGCAGCTGGATGCAGTCATGTGGGTAATTTGTCGACAAAGGAATATGAGCAGAAGTGATGTATGTTATTAACATGCCACATGCTTGAAAGGAAATTGCTTATTCTCCATTTACTTTCTTTGTCCCTTCTATGGTGCAAATGGTGATGGATGGAAAAACTCGGAAGTTATGCATAAAGGGTAGCCGTGCCAATCTGGACCACTCATATTGAGACTGATACTTGAGAAAATAATAAGTTTTCATTATATTAAAGCCACTTTATTTTGGGGTCTCTTGATAGCAAGATTCCCCGAACTTTTTGCAAAGCTATAGAATTATTTGTAGAAAATATTTGTGTCCCTTCTGCTTTATTTATAGGGGTCTTAATGAATAGAATTCTTCCAAGTATGTCATTTGAATAGACATAATTCCTACTACACTGAAGAAGTACTCTGAAAGTAAGACCTGGAATTTACCAAGTCAATATTTTCTACTTATCTATAAAAATTTCAGTATTTCTCTGCAAATTAAACATGTGCAAGAAATAAGAGATCTGCTAGTGTAAATATATTGCAACACACAATGAGGCATGTCTACAGGATGATGGCACCTTCTTGTTATCCTAATGTGAGTGTAACTTAGACTTCTTTCCATTCCCACGTGTTATGTTAAGACTATAATTGTGGAGGCAAGGCCTGCCTTGAAATGTTTGTGGAGAGAGGAGATTTCATTGGAAGGTGGAGGCTGGTAATAATGGTAGGTTTGACCTAACCATCAAGAAAGAGTGTCAGAAGCTTTGAGTGATAATTAGCAGTTTCATGCAGTTCTGAAACATTTTGTAAACCGCATATTTACTATATTTTTGCTTTTTTTCCCCTGTAGTAGAATCATTTGTGGTTTGATTTGATGTTGTTTTTGAATTCCATTTGTGTGTTTGTGTGTATGTGTGTGTGTGAGAATGTGTTTATAGTGAGGATCAGGAAAATTGATAATCCTGTTTTACTCCACAACTAGAACTTATACTATAGGAGTTCCCAGAAAAGGAACAAAGTCAGCATCATTACAAAGGAAGATAGCGAATCAGTGGAGATCCTAAACAAATGAAAAGTTTAAAATTAGCAGTTAATTTAAAATTTGATCATATAGCCAGCCTAGGAAGGTATAATGATTCTGGGGATATAGATGGTAGTTTACTTCCTTTATATCTAGGTAGTGTTAAATATGACTTTACTGCAGATTTTTCTGGTTATTACTTGTTCCAAGTGATCCTTCGGGAATTCAGTAGTAAATAAAAGATTGGGTTATAGTTTTTCTTAGTGGGATAATGATAGTCTCATCTCATTTGAAGTGTCCAGAAGAGATTCTCATATTGTAAGAAAACCATCTTGGCTCCCCAAGTGGGTTGAGTGGAGAATGTGAGAAGAGAGAGCAAAGATAACATTCATCACCAAACCAATCCTAGGTAACAAAACTGGACAAGAGCCTAAATGATCATCAAATTCATTTAATATATAATATGTATTTAATACCTAATATTAATATTAAATATTGAATATCTAATTTACTTAATATCCCACTTTTTTTCTTTCTTTTCCTCTTGAAAAAAGTAAGACCCTAAGTACAATATGATGAAAGAGCAGCATTTTATTTCATTCTTGCCTCGATTGCTGAGAAGAATTGTTCCCATTTATTGAGAGACTTCTACAGGTTTTGTTTCAGATGAAATCATTTGTTTCAGATTGAAATGATTTGATGGCTGATTAAAACTTTAGCATAGAGAAATTGCTGAAGTTTACACAACTGAGATGTGCCAGAGATGAGTTTTAAATCCAGATCTGCCAGACTCTATTGCTTTTCCTTTTATTTGTTTCCACAATATATTGCCTCATAAATATTTGCTGTTTGGGTAATTGATTAATTATAGCCAGTATTATATGACACATGAAGACGGAATTGGACGAAGTATTCCATCCTGCTCTCTGGGAAAATTCCATTATGCTCTTTAAATATGAGCTTTATGTTAGGTAGTGTTTCTTAGATATAAAAATAGCAACTTTGAAGGTTATCTATTACAATAAATCACAGCAAACTGATTAAAAATTAGCAACGTATATGATAGGACAAGAGTCTCCATCCCTGCACCCGCTCTGACAAAGTCATTTAGTTATAAAAGAATTAATTATGGAAGTTGTTCATGAAAAGTCAGTTTCATCCAAAATAAAATATGGGAAAATGATTGAAACAGTTCTATGTGGTTATAAATATTCTCACTCAGCTCTAATCCATAATTATTTAAAAAAAACTCAAAAGGCTTTAATTTTTAAAAAGAAAGCTGAGAATTCCAGCTCTCCTGCTAGCAGAGTGGTACCTGGTTGATAAGTAAGCTGAGATTTTCAGTATCTAAAATTTCACATCTCACATTACACTCCTCCCTGCCTTTACATCAAGTTCAGACAACTTTTATTTTTAAAATATCCTCTACTTTTCCCCTCCTACAGCTATTCTCACATTTCAGCCCACTCCTTATCTCACTCTCTCTGCTTTATGAAAGTGTATTTCTTTTCATTGTGTTTTTCCAGTGTTAGAAGTGAGCATTCTCACTTCATTAACTCATTTTCACTGCTACTACATTTACATGTTTGCCCTTGATAACTACTTTTTCCATAAGCCTTCTCTCAAACATCTGAGTTATTGTGACATTTTGGACGAATCCCAAACATTAGGAAACTGTAAGTTTCAAAGACACCCTAAATTGACTTAATATTAAACTTCATTTGTAAAATGGATATGATAATATGATCTTAATAACAATGTTTAGTGAGTCAGTAATTATAAACTGTGTGATCACTGTTTATTAGACTCATCGTAATTTGCTTATGTAAAATGGAGGTTAAATCATTAACCTTGGTGCTTACCTCAAGATTGTAAATGGACTTGCTTAGGTTGTGAAGAGAATCAAATGAGATAATGTAGATGAAAGTTATTTTTAAATTGTATGGTTTTGTGTGTACAGTACTTACAATATAATCAAGTTTTCTGAATGATAAATGGCCCTCTAAATAACACAGAGTGAGAAGGAGAAAGCTAATGCCAATCCCAGGATAGCTGCAAATTTGCTTCTTTGTTCTGAGTATTCTGCTCTTTTTTCTTTTTTTCTTTTTCTTCTCTTTTCCTTTCTTTTTTTTAACCTCCAAAGACTTCCTTTCCCATTCAGTCTCATGGAACTCTCTTACTCCATTCCCCAGTATGATCTTACTACTTTGTAGGTGGTCAAAAGATTCCTGCCTTGGGGCACCTGGGTAGTGCAGTCTGTTAAGTGTCCAACTCTTGGTTTTGGCTTAAGTTGTGATCTCAGGGTGTTGAGATCCAGCCCTGCATAGGGCTCTGCACTCAGTGAGGAGTCTGCTTATAACTCTCTCTCCCTCTCCTTCTGCCCCTTCTCAAATAAATAAATAAATCTTAAAAAAAAAAAACAAAAAACACAAAGAAACAAAAGATTCCTGCCTTAGTGAACTAGTTCTATCTTCTTTCCTGCAGTTTACCTGGACTTTAATATATATAAATAAATGTATTCATATCTAACTGTAAGGTTATGAATGTTCATCATTTACATTTTACTAATTAACTAATGACCTAATCATGATTTTATATTGTGATCTTTTAAGTTTACTTTTTGATCACAAAATAGTTTTGTTTGCTGATCTTTAAGTCAGATAACATTCAGAAGGTGCTTTGCCTAGACCCATCAAATCATACCAGTTTGTTATCTTTTTTACTCAAACCCAGCTTTCTCATGAGTGTCCAACTTATGATAGAGCACCAGTGTCATTTTTTTGAATGGGGATATACCTATTTTTAAAAATGTAACAACATGTATTTTATAAGAGATATATTCTAAGGTGAGAATGTGTAAAAGCTCATACATAAAAAAACATTAAAAGATTCATCTTAACTATATGAATTGGCATTTTGGTAACAAATTTTAACATTTTTATGAGACTGTCACTTAAGTCTCTTTACTTCTTTCCTTGAAATTGAAATTAGGATGGTGACATATCAATTTAAACTTCATGTAAATGTTTGTATTTTATTTTGTACTATCTTGTTTTGGAATTAAATTCACCTAATGTTTGCACAGTATGTTTTAACTGGCTTTGGACAGTACTGCAGATAGCTGAATTGTTTTCATTCTCTGATTTTGAGTTGGTCTCTGATCTTGAGTTGGGTCACGGTACTCTAATTCGGCTAAGGGTAACTTCACATTCTACCAACTAAGCTGAATAGTCTTTAGCTTAGTATAAATAGGTTACATGAACTAACATCACAGTTCTTTTAGGAGTTCATATGATTTATTCATGCAATTAAGATTTCTATCACCTTTTATTTATAAAGGATTGTACTAGATAGTGATAAAAAATAGGCTGTGTAATATTTATCTCTATCTCTCATATTTATTTTAGTGCCTGACATTCAATAAATGCTTAAGTGGTTGAAATACATTTAAATATATGAAACGTCAAGTAAATAAAATATTAATTATTAAAATGTACTTCAACTTCTCATAATATTTTGAGCATGTAGACTAGAAGAAATTCGTATAAAACAATTGCAATGCAGGGAGATCATTGTAATAAGTGAATATGTAAATGGTAATAAGGGTGCTGACTAAATCAAGGTAACAATTTGGAATTGAGGAATGGATCCTAATATGAATTTCAGTTGCAGATAAAAGAGGCCCAAATTTATCAGTGTTTTACATGAGAAAGATTTTTATTTCTGATTCATATACTAAAAGTCTGGAAACATCCTAGGGATAGTATGTTGGCTGTGTCTTCCTCAGAGCCCCAGGCTCATTCCAACTCTTCATTGCAAGGCACAGTACTTGCCTTCATCCTGGATAATTGATAGAATACCAGTCATCTTATTCTTATTAGGGACATCATACTGATGTTCCAGCCATCCAAAAGGTGTAAGGGTCAGGAAAAGAGGAGCAAGGGGCATGCATCAATCATTTTTTTTTTTTAAGATTTTATTTATTTATTTGACAGAGACACAGTGAGAGAGGGAACACAAGCAGGGGGAGTAGAAGAGGGAGAAGCAGGTTTCCTGCAGAGCAGGGAGCCCAATGCGGGGCTCGATCCCAGGATCCTGGGATCATAACCTGAGCCGAAGGCAGACGCTTAACGACTGAGCCACCCAGGCGCCCCATGTATCAATCATTTTTAAAGAAAGGTTACCCGAAGCTTCTGTGTGGTACTTTTACTTACATTTCATTGCTCCAAACTTCATCTACTAGCTACATAATTTCAAAGATGTCTGGTAGGAAATACAATATCTATGCTGAGCAAGCATGTGTCTTCCTGCTTAAAAAAAAAAAAAAAATTACAGTTTTTCTAAAAGATGTAACTTCTGACCTGAATTTTGGCAGTATGAGCTTGAGAAGTCCATTGTTGGGATGGTACATGGTAACAATAGAGATAGAAAATGGCATTCACAGAGGTATAGAGGTCAGATGAAGCATGCTGTGCCACATCACATTAACTTCCATACTATTGATTTGGACTTTTATCTTAGTTAAATTTTGGAATTACAGATGGATTTTGAAACTGAGTTACATCATCAGGTTGTTAAGAGACAAGTATTAGACACAGAATGGTGTGTTGGGATGAAGAGACTGTCACTGTGATACTATAGTATAATTCAGTTTTAAAAAATATTGCCCCTTTAGAGGTCCCATCTTGAAATAGAGTGACACTGTGGGTTAGTGCTTGAATTTGTGAATTTGGAGGAATGGGGGACACAAACATTTTATGTACTTTTCTGTATTTTTGTTATAATTTAATACAGTTAACTCTATTAAATGGATAATCATTTCTCAGACCTGTAGAAAGAAAGATATAATCTTTAGAGTAAATACAGACACACATGCACAGCACCAAATCCTAGGTAGAATGAAGTGTAAAAATAGTGAAGCAAGCACATTCTACCACTGAATTTTTTAACATTAAGGATAAAGAGAAAATTTTTAAAAAATTATATAAAAATGAAGATATTTAACCCATAGTTTTCCTTTAGATTTCTCTGTGGCATTTTATGCAAGGCAGCAATGATGCAGTGTCTTCATGGTGCGGTAGGAAATAACTGTCAATGTAGAATTCTATACCCAAACTATCATTCAACAGTGAGAGTGAAAGAAAGGTATTTTTAAACATAAGGGTTTACCATAAATAGTCTATCAACCACTTTGTAAGAACTATTCATAGATTTACTCCAGTATGAGCAAATACATACTCAGAAGGCAATAGTGGCACTTAAGAAGTAATAGTGAATAATGGACTTATTATAAACATTAGTAATTATAAATAGCTGATATTTTAACTTTTTAAAATTTAATGACAAGCTCAAAAATTCCAGAAGACAGCAACATGATAAATAATGGTGTAAAAGGTGAAATTAGATGAAAGTAAAAATATGCTAAGTTTTTTTGTTTTTTGTTTTTGTTTTTGTTTGTATATTTGCTCTTGTTTGGGAGGGAGATATTATTAATGATTAATATTAAACTTTGTCAGAAAAATATACAGATTAGTAACTAAGAATATAAATGGAATGTAAAGCTTTAAAAATGGTGAAATAAAAATGGAGCAAAGAAAAAAAAATATTGCCAGTGATACTTAGGAGAAGAAAATCTGAAAACCATGAAGATACGTTTATAAGGTCAAATAGAAAGGATTTGATGAGAGATTGGATGTGGGACTAAAAAGGGAGAAATGTCAAACATGAGTTAGGATTTTCTAACTTCAGTACCCAGTTGAAAAGGCTGATATCAGAAAGGAAGTACAATATGAAAAGTAGGTTTCATGCAATAAATATAACAGTTTTGGACTTTTTTAAGTATGAAATTGTCAGTTTAAGGGAAATAAACTGATGATAATAATTAGGTAAATATGAAGAGTTAAAATAGTCCAATAATATATTTCATTTATACTTAGAAAATTAGATAAAATTCCTCTTCTGTGTGACAAGTGTAAACGTTTTATGGAAATAAGTGGTATATGGAGTATGAGGTATATGATAATATTTAAAATGAAATAACATGTATTCTAAATAAATTAAGATGTATTTTATTTAAGATTATTTAATATCTTAAATAGTAAAAGGAGAAAGATCATAATTATGGTATTACATAACTGTAATGGTGAATATACTCATTTACCTGAAACATAGCAATTACAAACACTGGAGTAGGTTAAGACTGGATCCCTCAGGGCACTAATGTTTAAGAAAAGGAACATTGAAACTCTCTCTGTGAACCATTACTTCTTAATTATGTACTTTTCTCAAGATCAAATATATAAACTGAAGAGAACCTTGTAAATGGAGTTGAGGGAAAATGCTGGGAAATATAGTACCCTATGAATTAGCTTATAAACAAGAAATAAAAAGACCAAACATAAACTATCAAATAAAAGTTAATGCAAATATTATTTTAATCAAGATGTAGTAAATCATATGAACAAATTCTAGAACAGATGTTATTTAAACCACTACTTTAAGAAACTGTTTAATTAGGGGCGCCTGGGTGGCTCAGATGGTTGAGCGTCTGCCTTCGGCTCAGGTCATGATCCCAGGGTCCTGGGATCGAGTCCCGCGTCAGGCTCCCCGCTCAGCGGGGAGCCTGCTTCTCTCTCTGACCCTCTCCCCTCTCATGCTGTTTCTCTCTCGCTTGCTCTCTAAAAAATAAATAAAATCTTTAAAAAAAAAAAAAAGAAACTGTTTAATTAGAAGGAGATAATATGGGTTCCTGTGAACATATAAATTGTAGCAATATTCCCATGATATTAGTTTGTTTTTCATTAAACTTAATAAAATGTGAGATATAATGAGTAAGGGGGAAACCTTGTAACATATATTAAAATTGGAAGTTTCATAGGCTAGAAACTTTTAAGTTTTCCAAGATGAAGCAGATGGACTGGGGAGAGGGGCTATAGGGACAGAATTCAGTACATGTGTGGTGGATTTCACACTTGCCATCCACTGTGAACTTTTCAGTTAACTACCTTCATCAACTTTGTGGCAATTTCTTTTGATTTTCACTGTTTCATGTGTTCTCCTTTTGAAAACTATTGGCATTTGCTGGTCTGTAGTGGTGCCTTCTCTGTCTCCTCTGATAATAACTTGAAAAAGTGTGTTAATTTTAGTGGCCTTGGCAAGTGCAGGTTCTAGGGAGCTAATTTATGGAGCAAATAATAGTTGTAACATTGGTGAAAGGTATGCTGGAACAGCTTACATACATCAGTACATCATTTTCTATTCTTAAAAAAAAAAAAAGGAACAACCTGATAAAACAAAAAAACCTACCCATACACAAAACTTGTCATCTTATTTCCTATTGATGAATTAGGATTCATCCCAATATTTGCTAAGCCTCTTCTAGCTTTTACAAAAATTAGTGTTGTTATAAAAACTAGTAATAATTTTTAATCTATGCATTAAAGATTTCATAGATTTTTACCATAAAGACTTTATGTCTATTTATCTTTTGGAGTAATTGATAATATTTTCAAGATTTTCTCCACAGCATTAGCTCAATCTTCTACTCTTCTTTTTTTTCATTTTCATTTTTTTTTTTTTTTTATTTTAGAGAGAGAGAGAGAAAGCACGCATGCCTGTGGATGCAAGTGGGAGGAGGGGCAGAGGAAGAGGGAGAGGGAGAGAGAGAATCTCAAGCAAACTCCCCACTGAGCACAAAGCCCAGCGCAGGGCTCAATCTCATGACCCTGAGATCATGACCTGAGCCAAAATCTTGAGTTGGTCACTTAACCAACTGAGCCACCCAGGCACTTTCTAATCCTCTTTATTTTGTTAATTCACACATTTTTAGTAAGACATCCATTTTATTCAGATATTCAGTTTAATTTATTCTATTTCTCCATCTGAGTTCAACAAATGCTTAGGAGATTATATTATTTCCTTCCTGGGTTTTTGAAAAAAATGCTTAAATTATTTATAAAATATCAAAAATATTCGGTTTTGTTGATTTTTTTTTCCTATGATTTGAAAATCTTACATCCTAGGCTTAATATATTACTAATGACACACACACACACACACACACACACAGACAAAGAGTAAAATTATAGCCATGGATTTATCCCTGGGCAAAATATTACTTTAATGATTATTTAGATCTAACTCTTAATTATGTAATTTCCTAGCTTAAATTTTTTTTTTTGTTTTGGTACCATGTGTTCCCCATTCTTAAAATCTTTAGTTTGGATTATTCTCCCCATTCAGCTTGGTTACTTTTACAAGTAATTGTTTTCAGAGGACTATATGATCAGTATATATTATCAGAGTTTTAAGTCTGAAAATGACCATCTAATTGAACAGTAGTTTGGCTAATGAAAGATTTCTAGGACTATGTCCTTTTCTATTTCCTTTTTTTTTTTTAAAGGTCTTATTTATTTATTTGACAGAGAGAGACAGGAAGAAAGTGGACACAAGCAGGGGGAGTAGGAGAGGGAGAAGCAGGCTTCCCGCCCAGCAGAGAGCCCAATGAGGGGCTGAATCCCAGGACCCTGGGACCATGACCTGAGCTAAAGGCAGATGCCCAAGGACTGAGCCACCCAGGCGCCCCTGTCCTTTTCTATTTCAGACATATACATCTGTCTTTTAGAACTTAGTTGCATAGATAAGTGTAATTTTTATTCCATTTTCTGGTAAAAATGATCTGCTAGAAGCTTGTAGAATTTTAAAATTTAACTTTGAAATAAAACTTTTGATCTGAGTTTATTTTGGTGTGACTTTTCACCCATAAATTCTTTCTGAAACTCACTGGTCCCATTTTAATATGCATATTCAAGTCTCTTCCTTAATTGAGTGAAATTTTCTACCGTTATTTCTTGGATTATTTTTTCTTCCCCCATCAGCATTGTGGTGTTATTCTGGAGTTCTGATTTTATTTACACTAAATTGCCTAGAAGTGTTCTGACTTTCATCATTTTTTTTCATAGTACCTATCCTTTTTAAATGTCTTCTTTGGAATTCTTTGACTTATTTTTCCCAAATAAGCTATTTAAATGTTTATTTCAGTGTCTTTAATATTTGGAGTATTTATTCTAAACTAGATATAAAATAAATAGTCCAATAGTCCAAAATAAGTCCAAATAAGTCCAAAATAAGAACTAAATTTTTGAGCATTTTCATATCTTTTGTAACTGTTTTTCCTAAATGCTCATTATGTTATCTTCCCAGCTCCATCAAGGTAAAATGTTGAGCAAGCTGTAGTTGCCTTCATTCATAGGATTACAGAGAATGGTAAGGGGGAGTGTGTGAGAGAAGACATCTCTTTTTTCTTTCCTTTTAAGCTGCCCTAAGAAAATTCTTCACATTAGGCTAGGGCATATTCTCACCATGCTTGTATCTACAACCTTTACTGCTGGAAGTCTACATTTACCAAATGTATGGATTGAATTATTCTCAAATGTACAATGATATTACAAATTTTTTTTTTCTAATTAGATTTCTGGGTGACTTTAGCAAGAAATGAAGTGTTCAAGTATGTTTTTAGGGTTTTTGTTTCCAGACAAAAGAAAATGTTGCAGTATTAATTCTACCTAAGGTATTTTATGTACTTTTTTCCCATGTAATAACTGGAATACCCTGCTCTGGGCAAGCTCTTCCTGTATCCCTCTTTGTTTGGGATATCCTATGAAGATGAGATGAATGCCTACTCAAAATTTGGTTTGAATGGTGAGACTGATGACAACACACACACTGAGAAGACATAATAAGGTTTATCACTTACACAGTGGTGCTTCTCTGGGTCTGTAGGGAAGGCCTCCAAGCTGGCTGAAAATGGTTTGAAAGAGCAAGAAAAAGAAAGTAGATTGCAGTTTCTATTACAGTTAAAGTGTGGGACCGGTTTGAGAATTTTCACACTTCATGAATTTAAAGGAGGCAGAGACTTCTGTGCTTTGCATCTTCTACCAGTGCCAAAGTAGGGTGCACCTAGTTTTTCTTGCCCTGATGTGAAGCAAAAGCAAAGACGGAGGGAGGCCCTTTAAAAGCTATCAGGAAATATCAAGATATTAGGTCAGATGACTTATTTCACCCTTCTCGAGACTGTTTCTATTATCCTTTAACAGTGCATCTTTCACAAAATACTGTTACTATTTGCCCCTAACTCTGTATATTCTAGGATCCTTGAAAGAAGAGGCTCTGCCTTGTTTACTGTTATAAACCTAGGGCCTATCACAGTCCTCCAAAACTGACCTTATTGGAAAAAAATATGAAACATTAAGTATACATTTAATACTTTGGCTGAATTACCTTTTGCTAAAACGATAGTTGGCCAATACATGAGAATTTTACTGTACTCCTTATTTAAATTCTAATTAATTGATTTATCTTAATATTCTTAGACACTTTATGAATTGACAATGAAATAATGTTTTGGGGAGCATTATGTAGTTGGGTCAAACTGACTTTCCAGGAAGGCAGATTTTGTGAGATTTTTGTAAGTGTTATTAAACAAGTGGCTCTTTTCCCCCTCCCTCCCTTCCTTTCTTCCTTTACTAAGACATTTATTTATTTGTTGTAGACATTTTGAGAGTGATATTTTGATAATACAGTACATAGTAATAATAATAATAATAATAATAACATATTATTATTATAATTTACATAATAATTTCTTGTACCCCCCCCAAATTCCATCCATTATGTGTTATAGCAAACTAAATAGAGAGACAGTATGTGATAACAATAACAATACAAAGTCTTACAGTCACACAGCCTTGGGATTAAATACTGGCTATACCACATATAGCCACATGTATCTGGGTAAGTAGGCCATGTTGTAATCTGTCACATCAAATAACACTGTCTTATATTACACATAAAACAAAAAATGCTGTGCATGGCAAGGCATCTAGCAAAATGCAGTAAGTTCTGAAAAGAAGTATAAATTTAAGATATATAAATTTAGATGTATAGCTATTATCTTATTTCCTTGGTATTTTTTTATTCTTAGTATTTTTTAAATGAAAGAGGCTCTGGGTATCATCTACAAATCCAAATCTTATCTTTAAGCTCCTAGAAAATACACATTTCTGTGCCCTGTGGTCAGGTGATTTCTATAATGATAATATGGGATAAGGCCAAGAATCTGTATTTTTGTGAAGCTTTTCAAGCAATGCTGAAGCAGAGCTGGATTTTGGGAACCACTGATCTGTACCATATGTTCATTTTATATCTAAGGACCCATGGACCAGGAAAGCTATTTTCTTAGTGTTATAGAGCTGATTTGTGACTGAGCTCAAAATTGCCAGTTCAGGTCTTTGTTCATGGTGACACTTCTATACATAGCACTTAGGCATAAGAGCCAGGATGCTTCATGAATTTAATGAAGTATGCCTGTAGATAAGCCTTTCCTAAGAAAGCCATGACCACTCCGTGGAAGCTGGGTATTGATCATACATAGCCAAGGATGAGTCCTTGTTGCAAGAATGATGTGTTTGGGGTCTAGGTGTCAGAGCCCTGTGGCCATTAAGACTTTTACCTATTTTTCAGACTAGCCAGTTTTTGAAAAAAATGATATTTAGGGAAAGGAAATGGATTGTTGTCTAGGATTCATCATTTAGAAATATAACTGCCACATGCTAAATCTTAAAGTCAAGATCATACTGAGAAAAGCAAATTGAATGTAGATCTTTGAAATATAGAGCAGTTATTGATTGCTAGTATTTTATTTTGGAGACATCTTGATGCATTTTTTGATGAGTGCAAAATAGTATCACTATTTTTTAAGCTTTATAATTTAATGGATGATCATCTTAGTCGAATCTTCACGCTTAGAAAACTCTTTTAAGATTGCTGAGTGCTTTGGCTGAAAATTACTACTACACATTAGGAATCTTATTTTCTCACACCTTCCCTTGATGTTAGAGCCCACAGTTCTTAGAGGCTTCTCAATACTGATTTTGCTGAACAATGACAGATCTCTCACTTAAAACTGAAGCAAAACTCCAATGGAAAAATTAAGGAATTAGAAGCCTAGAAATATGATGACTAAGACATGAAATGGTGTAGATTTAATTTTCCTATCAGTGCTTTCACCAGAAAGTTATACAGTAGTTTTCTTGAGATACAGAGATAATGTTGGCAGTTAAAGTTGCTGTTTCAAATTTGAAATAAGCATACCATTTTCAGAACAAAAATGGGACAACTAAATCTATACCATAGAATGAAATAAGTGTTCACTGAAGTCAAAGAGCTTTTTAATCCAATTTGGGTGGTGACCTTTTGATAGAATAACACATAACATACATATTATCTCCAGAAAGTAAGACACAGTTTCCACAAATTCTAGGGTAACTCATGTTCCTTTATAAACCTTTGGAGGAGAAACCTTCATGGCAGATTATTTATTTATTATTAATATAATATATATAAATATATTAAATATTTAATAGCCTGTCCACCATTCAATACAAAACTGTGAAGACTACCGTTTGTATTGAAGGCTTCCATTTTTTTTTTCTTATTATTTTCATATTAAGTAGTAGGGCATTTTTTTTTAACTTTGAGATTTTTATAGAAGCTATGTAAATGGTCCTATGTTAATAGATATTGTTAATACTTAAGGGCTACATAATGCTTTTATCTGCAGATCCCAAAGGGATCTTTGAGTGTTACAATCTCCATTTTTATAGAAACAAAAGAGAATTCTGAGACAAAAAAAAAAAAGTGTAGTTACTACAAAGCTTTCTGAGCATGTTAACTAGCAATATACTAGAATTGGAATGGTTGGAATGAAAATTGTCTACTTTTGTCAAGAGTCTGTTTTTATATGCAGCATTGCCCAATCTGATCCTAGGAGAATGTGAAGCTTGTCATGCTGTGCCTTGTTGGTGTTCCTTTTATTTTAGTTTGATTTCATTCTTCTCTTTTACCTCTCCTTTTTCAGGCACACTGTATCTGCAGTCATTTTAATTATTTTTTCTTAAGTGAACCCCCTAACCCATTATTAGAATATTAGAGCCCACTTTCCAAAAAGGGTCGGTGAGAAATATTTTTATCTATTATTTACTGGCCAAACAAACAAACAAAAATCCACATATTTTACTTGTAGCATGGTCCTATGGATGTTAATGGTTATATCTCAGGTTTAAACAGTTTCAAGTATTGAAACAATTTCAAGCACAGAAACTGGATACTTTTGAACAGAAACCTCTTTCCTTCATCTCTGAATTATCTTTATCTTTCTGTTGAAAGCAACATTGATTAAAAAGACCATCCTTACAAGTCAATCCAGAGACTATATTTTCTTTATTTCTCTCCATTACATTGAAATAGTTGCCCTGTTATGTGTACTGTTGGCTATATTATTATTTTTTTAAGTACAGTGTGATTTAAGACAAAAGATAGATGGGGAGACAGTTTCTTGAGTTACTATTTTTATTGTGTCCTCACTGTTGTAGGAGACTTACAAAATGGAGAGTTATTTTCACTTCTGCAATCTTTACAGTTCTGATTTGGGGCTCACTTTCTTTGGCAGCCTTTATCCCTTCCTATCAGGTAGCAGGTGGAAAATGACATTTTCAAAGACACTTCAGCAGCACTCTATCCTACCAAGACTATGTTGGGTTTAGAAGATAAAGTCACTAGAGGGAAAAGGCAAAAAGGGTTGTTAAGGAGGGAGGTATGAAGGCCTAATTCAAGATGACGGGGAGAGCTTCCTGAGACTGGGAAGTCAAAGGGTCTTAAGATTATTTTCCTTGTTTGTGTCCTTGTGTGTTCAAGAGTAACAAACTGGTGTCCAGCTTCTCCTGATGTGGTTACATGCTTGTAGACTATCTGCCTGTGAGAGCCAGAGAAGTAAGTGAGAAAATCTGTGGTGGAATCTCCCCTTGGGCCCCAGAGGGAAAAGGACTCTACTAAACTACATACTATGAAGGAGAAGGGGCAACAGAGTGGCAGCCATAATGCAGCAGGTTTTGGGTCTACCTCTAGATTTTGGCAATACATAAACCCTCCAAATTTCTGTCTGACCCTAGGAGAGGGGAGGAGACCCTAAACACAAAAGAAATGGAACTTTCACCACTAGCAAATTGTGATTTGGCCAAACTGAAAACTTGAATCAGGAAAAAGAATAGGCAGTTTATTTTTGCACAAGAGTTGTTTGGGGAAAAATTGTAATTATTAAAAACACAGGCATTTTAAAATTAAGGTATATTATAAACTCAAACTTACAGCTCTGAGAAAGAATGGCTTATCTAAATTATTTATTTAATTGTAAACATATAATTTATTTCAGCATAGTTGTTTGCTCTTAATTTACCTTTCATATTCTGGTGATTAATCATTTGTTACAACGAATTTATTTTTAAGATATGCAACTGAGATATTCTTTGGAGTTAAGCAATAACAAGAACTCCATCTACATAAAAATTGTTTTTTGTTTTTGTTTTTGTTTTTAAGTAGGCTCCACACCCTACATGGGGCTTGACCTCACAACTCTGATACCAAAAGTTGCTAGGTGTTCCCATCTGCATAAAAATCAATAGCATTTTTGGACTTCTGTAATAAGAATATTTGCAGTAACCAAACCCATGATGTTCTTAGTTTTGCTGGAGAAAATCCAGGTTTCCAAAACAAATGATAAATAAATAATTTATTTGTTATTACTAATTTTTTGCTAATACTTGAAAACTTTTGAATGAAATAGAAGTATCATTTTATTTTATATTTAGAAATAAATTGAAAATGTTATATACCATATATGTGTATATGTATAAATGGTACTTTAACTTAATCCACACAATCTGAAAATCAGAGTCATTTTAACCTTGAGAACACATTTATTTTTTATTTTTTTTTAATTTTATTTTATTATGTTATGTTAATCACCATACATTATATCATTAGTTTTTGATGTAGTGTTCCATGATTCATTATTTCTATATAACACACACTGCTCCATTCAGTACGTGCCCTCTTTAATACCCATCACCAGGCTAACCCATCCCCCCTAACCCCCTCCCCTCTAGAACCCTCAGTTTGTTTCTCAGAGTCCATAGTCTCTCATGGTTCATCTCCCCCTCTGATTTCCCCCCCTTCATTTTTCCCTTCCTACTATCTTTTTTTTTTTTTTTAACATATAATGTATTCTTTGTTTCAGAGGTACAGATCTGTGATTCAACAGTCTTACACAATTCACAGGCCTCACCATAGCACATACTCTCCCCAATGTCTAGCACATGGGCCCCACCCTGGGCTTGATCTCAAACCTGGAGATCATGACCTGAGTAGAAATCAAGAGTCAGATCTCTTGATTTATCTTTTTATTTTTTTAACATATAATGTATTATTTGTTTCACAGGTACAGGTCTGTGATTCAACAGTCTTACACAATTCACAGCACTCACCATAGCACATACTCTCCCCAGTGTCTAGCACATAGGCCCCACCCTGGACTTGATCTTAAGCCCGGAGATCATGACCTGAGTAGAAATCTCAGTTAAGCATCTTAGTTAAGCATCTGCTTAACCATCTGAGCCACCCATGTGCCCCTGATAGATATCTTCTAAGGTAAACTAATAAATAATTATATTTTCATGTTAAATTTAGCTTTTTCTCCCCATCTTTTTTTCCCCCCATTTAAATGTGTTCTCAAATTTCTGGAATTTGAGAAACAGAGGAAGAGAGAGTTCAAATAACTGGCCGAAGATCACACAACTGGTAAAGGGTAGATCTGGAATTCAAACTCAGGCAACCTTTTTCAGAGCATATACTCCTGAGCACCATGCCACAGGGCCCTGCTAACTTAGAAATTGCTTACCTTTAATCAGGGCTCATTATGTACCCAGCATTTTGCTGTGTCATTTAAATCATCACACCATTTACTACTTAAAATGCAGCTATGGGATGAAACCATTATTATTCATATTTCAGATATTAGACAGATTTAAAGATAGTAAGTAATTTGTCTAAGTAAATAGGAAAATAAATGTGGATGAGGAATGTGAACTCAATTCTTTCTCAGAATCTGAAGGGCTTAACGTGTCTGCCAAAGTGTTATCCCACAGAAATGTGCACATAATATTTTAATCACTGTTTTATTGCCAAAGACTTTGAGTAATAATTTGTGTACTTCTCACTCATTTTAATGGCCTGAATGATTGAATATATGTTTTGTAACTAGTGAAAAATAACATCCTTAACATTAAGAATCTTTAAATATGTGATGAGTCTTTAAAATGTTTGTATCAATTGACCTAGTTGTTTTGAATTGGAAATCTGAATCTAATCACGTAAGTGCTTTTATATATAAAGGCTATTCATTGAATAAATACATAGCAGTAAAAGCAAAAATTAATAACAACTTAAATACTAAGCAATAGAGAGAGCTGAGTAAACGGTAGTATTTATTCTTGGTAGAAAATCATGCATTCATTAAAATATTTCCTAAGAGTAGGCAGTAACATAGGAAACACTTATGGAAATATATTCAAAATAAAAATTTGGATATACACTTGTTCATATGGTAATGGTAAAATTATATTTAGTGATTTGCTCTCTCTTTTTTTTACTCTTGTGATTTTTTTTCTTTTCAAGCATTTTTGTGGGAAATAGAAAAAGATCTGAGGAAACGAGATCTTATGGTCATAGCATAAGTTAGAATGAAGTTATTCCTTTCATAGTGCTTAAGAAATGATCTGCAATTATAATAATGTGCTTTGTCTGGCTTATATGGTGTTTAAAGACTAATTTCCAAGGATATACCATTAAAGGTCATTTAGTAAAGGTGGTCACAGGGGAATCAGCAGAAAGCAGTCGTGTTATTTAGGTTAGAAAGGGATTGGCTAAAAACAGGATGAATAAAGTATTTAACTACAAACATCAGTGCTGAAGTTCATTTTTTCTGCTGGTGTAGAGAAAGCAGAATAAACCTACTTTGATTGCTTTAATTTGATTAATTTGAACATTCCCACTGATACACGAGGCCCCAATCCATTTGCTTTTGGATTTGGTATGATAGCTTCCCATGGAGAGTATGATACCAGGCTATAAACTAAGAATGTGTGAGAGCATGTAAGGCAAGCCAAGCCCAGATGTCATTCTAATGGATAAATGGAATCTGGACCATAGGTGTAAGTTTCCAGATCTAGGACTGGTTATCTGCATACAGAGTTTTCAGTTTAATTTGCTTTCAGGACACACAATCCTGTTTGTAGTGTTTAGAATAAGCAATCAATCCTAGGTAGCCTGTATAAGGAGTGTGCAGGATTTAGGGGAACCTTCAAACATGGGAGATTAGAACCAGGTTGACCTGAGGCCAAATCCTGGGTATGCTATTTATTAGCTGTTTATGCTTGAGCAATGTACTAAATAAACTACACTAAGTTCCAGTTGTCTCAATAAAATTGACTTAATCATAAAGGCTGGCTCATGAGGTTGCTAGAAGGATAAATTTGGGTGGACTTTCTGCATAGTATTCCACATGCAGTATATTATCACCATTGCCATTGGTAGGAGTAATGTTGCATCCCAAACGCCATGAGCAATAGATGAGTGCTAAGCAATGACTCCACACATTTACTAGATATAGAGAAAAGTTTGGGTAATCTCCAGAGTAGGTAACTTCTGTTTTAAAAGACTGTAGCTAGGAGTAGGAAAACTAGAGTGCAGAATGAAGAATTAAGGGCATTCTGGAAGAATCAGAAAAAAATAAGGCTATATCATACCTCGAATCTTCTGTTAAAGTGACAGCTTACACCACATAGGAGAAAAAAACAAAAAAAGTAAAATATCAACTTGCAATTAAGATTCTCTACCTGGAAGGTGAATGATATGAGGAACTGTTTTAGGCTGTAACAAACACCAAGGAAACTTAGAGGAAGAAATTTAATCAGAAGGAAATTTTGGACTATAAAGTTCAGATTTGGAGATGAAAGAGAAGAAGCAAGTTGTAGTTTTATTTTTTGAATGTAATAGAGAATAAATTGGAAATTAAAGAAAAGAAAGTATATCAGCAGTTGGAGATAAAAATTTAAGAAACAAAAGGAGTTGAAAAGATAACACCTATAAAAACACATACCAGAGGCCTCTGAATTGACTTCTTCTTTGATGTACTGTTAAGTTTCTGCTAATATACTTGTAGATATTTCCCATTTACAATTGCACCAAAAAAAAAAAAAAATACCTAAGAATAAACTTAACCAAGGAAGTAAAAGACCTGTACTCTGAATACTATAAAATACTGATGAAAGAAATTGAAGATGACACAAATGGAAAGATATTCTATGCTCATGGACTGGGAGAACAAATCTTATTAAAATGTCCATACTACCCAAATCAGCCTACAGATTTAATGCAATCCCTATCAAAATACCAGCAGCATTTTTGCACAGAACTAGAACAAATAATCTTAAAATTTGTGTGGAACCACAAAAGACCTCAAACAGCCAAAGCAATCTTGAAAAAGAAGAACAAAACTGGAGGTATCACCATACCAGATTTTAAAATATACTATAAACCTGTAGTAATCAAAAGAGTATGGTACTGGCACAAGAATAGACACATAGTCAGTGCAACAGAATAGAGAGCCCAGAAATAAACCCATACTTATATAGTCAATTAATCTTTAATAAAAGAGGCAAGAATATACAATGGAATAAGACAGTCTCTTCAACAAATGGTGTTGGAAAAACTGGAGAGCTACATGCAAAAGAATGAAACTGGATCACTTTCTTACACCATACACAAAAATAAACTCAAAAGAGATTAAATACGTGAATGTGGGATCTGAAATGAGAAAAAAGGAAGAAAGAAGAAGAAGAAGAAGAAGAAGAAGAAGCAGCAGCAGCAGCAATCTATTTGACATCATCCCTAGAAACATTTTTCTAGATATGTCTCCTTTGGCAAGGGAAGCAAAAGAAAATTAAACTATTGGAACTACACGAAAATAAAAAGCTTTTGCACAGTGAAGGAAACCATCAACAAAACAGATAACCTACTGAATGGGAAAACATACTTGCAAATGATACATCCAATAAAAGGTTACTATTCAAAATATACAAAGAACTTAAACACCTCAACACCAAAAGAACAAATAATCCAATTAAAAAATGGGCGGAGTACCTAAACAGACATTTTTTTTTTCCAAAGAAGATATACAGATGGCAACAGACACATGAAAAGATGCTCAACATCACTAATCATCAGGTAAATGAAAATCAAAACCAAAATGAGACATCATCTCAGAGGTGTCAGAATGGCTGAAATCAAAAACAGAAGAAAAAAGCATTGTCAAGGATGTGGAGAAAAAGGAACCTCATGCACTGATGGTGGGAATGCAAGCTGGTATAGCCACTGTGGAAAACAGGATGGAGGTTCCTCCAAAAATTAAAAATAGAATTACCGTATGATCCAGTAATTCCACTATTGGACATTTACCCAAAGAATATGAAAACACTAATTCAAAAAGATATACACACCCCTATGTTTATTGCAGCATTATTTGCAATAGCCAAATTATGGAAGCATTCCAAGTGTCCACCCATAGATGAATGGATAAAGAAGATGTAGGGTGTGTATACACACACATGCATGCATATATACGTAATGGAATATTACTCAGCCCTAAAAAATGATTTTTTTCCTTTTGCACCAACATGGATGGGATCTGGGGGTATAATGTTAAGTGAAATAAGTTAGTCAGAGAAAGACAAATTCCCTATGATTTAACTTGTATGTGGAATTTAAGAAACAAAACAAAGAAAAAAGAGACAAAACCCAGACTCTTAAATATAAAAATAAATTGGTGGTTGTCAGCGTGGATGGTGGGTGGGGGATGGGTGAAATAGGTGAAAAGGATTAAGAGAACATTTATTGTGATGAGCACTGAGTAATGTATAGAATTGTTCATTGTATTATACACCTGAAACTAATATAACACTGTATGTTAATTATACTTGAATAAAAACATGTAAAATGATAAGTAAAAGGTTTCCTCTTTTACACAAATGTTTTTTTCACCTAACTGAATTAAGCAAACATTAGTCAAAAATCATTGAGAGTGGCTTATTTGAGAAATCAATGATTAATTTAAACAAATAGATTGTTTAAGTGGAAATTGAACTTTCATTGTACAAAACTTGGTGGGGGGAGGATTTTAATGGTTTCAGTTGATTACTAGGCTCTCTAAACACTTGTAGGAAACTACTCTTCCCTCTCCTTTTTTGACCCAACAATGCTCCCAGCTCAGAAAGTGTTGGCTTTTTCTTTGCAACATTTTAGTGCATTCATGAATCTCAGAAGGCTGAACTCTAGCCCATCAAATTATAAGTATTCTTTAGCCATTGCTAATCTATGCTTCATGTTACCTGTTAGACATAGGGCTTCCCAAAAAAGCTTGCAAAACTCTGATCTACCACCTGAGAGGACATCGCTTCCCTTTACCACCCACACTTCCACCCCAACCCCAAACACGTGTTCTTACGTTGACTTTAGTGGTACAGGTGGGCATCCTTTCTTCATGCACGACAGTTGCTTCTGAGTTCTCATTATATCATGTCTGCCCTATATCTTGCCTCCCTTTGACAGCATTTTATTTTTTTGTGGTATTAGGATGAATTATGGCTTCAGGTGATATCAGTCTGATTTATTATTATAAAATTGATCATCAAAATTTTGCCTAATGATTTTACTAACTGTTGAAGATCATTACCTAGACCTATTATTTTTTTGTATTGTAAGAGCTTTAATAACAGTAACAAAATATTGTATTATCGTTTTAGTGAAAGGTTTGGGGTCCTTTTATTTAGCTCCTTTTATTTTTGATTTTTTTCTTTTTTTGTGATGCTATTCATAAGCGCTAGAGTCAATAGAGATCATTTGTACTCTTCTATCTTTTCAATTCTGGGGTTATTTTGCCTACTATAAAACCTAGAATTTGTATCTTATTGTGATTTCCTGGTCCCCTAAATCATATCTTCAGGGATAAAGACATTATCATCCTGTATTTAGAAAATTTATTTAATGAGCATGTACTACTTATAGACTAGGGGAAAAAAGTATTTTTAGAAGCTGGGTAATAGAAGCAGAGTACATCTAGTGCAAACTACTACTGGTAAGTAATTAAATATGCTTCCACTACAAAATCCAAGGATACCTTTTACTTATAATGATAGTTTGGGGACACATTGATGTATTTTATATGTTAATCTACTTACAAGTACTGTTATGATGAAAGTTTTTTATTGGATCTTAAAGCAAATAAAAGAGATGGTCCTCAAGAGAAGTATACTATAATTCTGGTAGCCCAAAATAGTCATAATGAATTATTACTATCCCTGTTTCAATTATGATAAAGGTTTTTGGTAAACTTTTGACATTTTTGAAGGCCTGGTTCTCAATAACTTCATTACAGGACAATTGGATTTATTAGTCCTCTGTAAGAGCTTTGTCTCTCACAGTATACAGTTTCAACCTCCAAATCCATATTGCCATTTTGCAGATTATTTTTAGAAGACATATTTTACTTCCCTTGAATACTCACAGGCAGACCTCTAACAGCACTACTAAGGGACCACATCCAGTTTTTTGCCAAGGACCCATGGAAGGGTACTAATGTGATCAGATCATATCTTTGAATACTGCAGAAAGTAAAGGGTGATTTCTCATACAAATACTAACTTAACAAAAGTGTGATTCTTGACATCATGTTTTAAAAAAAAAAGAAAGAAATCTCCATATATATCTTTTGATAAATACAGACTAATACATATCTGCTGCAGAGATTTAATTTTGTAGTTTGCAATTTCAATATTTGTGTTATTCCACAATGGGAAAAAGGGATTTAAGTTACCTTAGAATAAAATATAAAAATTGCCTCAGCAGTAAACATTGTCTGAAATCAAATGATCTTCTCTTGGTAGAATATGGACTATATCATCTTTAAAAATGTCACATTTAGAGGTCCCAGGATGAAGAAGTATTTGGAATACTGCTTTCACATTGTCATGACTAAAAAGTTCAGGGCAGTTTTGCAAATATTTACTCGGTAACCTCTATGTGAAAAAAAAAAAGAAAAAAGAAAAAAGGAAAGTATGAATGACACAGATTGTGATTCTATTCGTAATAAATAAAACCACTTTGTGCCCTGTTACAAATTTAAACATCCACTAAGAACAAGCAGTAAAAGAAAAACATAAAACTGTCTGAAGATAAGTGGTGGCATTGTTTAAAAAAGAGCACTGTAGCAACCTAGGAAGGTATCGATCATTTCTAACGGGTTGGAAGGAGAGGGACAATTGATTCTCAACTCTGATGAATTGTACACGACCAACTCTGGCCTGCAACCCCAGCATTACAAGATCTCATTGTTCAATGGCATTTGAGTACCTATTTTTAGATCAATTACTGGTTCGTTAAAAACAAAACAAAACAAAACAAAAAACCTATAGCCTAGCCAAACAGAATACTTTTTTAGAACCTCTGCACTAAACTTTTAGACATATGTGAGAGCTACTTCATATTCTTCAATACACCAGTTTCCCCACAATGACATTAGTGAAGAAAGGAAGCAAATGCTTATTATTAACTATTCCTTAAATTGTTGTATTACATATAATTTCTTGTCTAGGAAGTGAAAATAAACAGTATCTCTGACCATCCCTTCCACCCCCATGTAATCATGATGAGGTCTTTAGCACATTTTTACTTCTGTCCTTCCTCAGCCCATTTTGGGTTTAGTTAAGATTATGTTGAATTTTACTTTCCAATTTAATTGACATTGCTGTGGATATTTGCCTTTTATATTTCAAAAAATAATATTACAACAGCATTGAATTTCAGAACACAATATCAAAACTCTGTTGCAACTAAGTTGTGTTTTATTTCTCACCATTCTTTCCCGAATACCACGACTTCCCCTTTATATGTCCCTGCCTTAAAAAAGTATACACAGTCCTTTCCTTTTTCTAAAAGGAGAAAAATGCTAATAACTTGAATTATTGAGAACACAGTGAGCTCCAACAATCCTAGGCTTTCATTAGGGTTACTGGTTGAAAAGGTGATGCAAATCCACAGCTCACATAGTGTCACTGTGTTAACAGTTAGAACTGGTAGTTTCAGTTCTGTGTCTAGAGCTGATGTGCTTAGGTCTTTTTCTCATCATTTGCCTAATTTAGGCCAACAATGGAAGGTATTGAGAAATAGTGCCAACTGCTAGACTTGTACTAACTTTTGATTTTGAGTTTGAATTTCCTCTCTGAAGAGTTGCAGCTTTCCACATGAAAAACAAACCTGTGAAAGGACTGGAGGGTTAAACATCCATTCCCTTCCCTGCTTTGCAATGAATATAAACGGACTCTGTTTCGGTCTATGCACCTACTCATTTTCTACTTTAGAGCAGCTTTTATGATAAGAAAATGTCTGAAGAACTTCTATTTCCGGGGAAGAAAAGTATGTTATATATAAAAGTTTCAATTGTCAAAAGACTATAATATTTTTAAAGGGTGGGAATCAAGGTCAAATCAAAAGGCTAAGTCTCTTTACTTCCCTGCATATATTGTTTCCATTCCCCTTCTCTCTATTATAATCAAGTCTATTTGTTAAAAGGTTATGCAAAATAAATTAGGCTTTTAGAGCACTGACAGCTCAGCCATAGAGAAATTCATTCCTCTATTTTTTTTTTGTACTTTATACGTGAACACCTGCTACACTTTTAATGAGCTTTAAATTATACTTTACACCCATGTAACAAGAATGGATATTGCTCTTTAGTTATAATCAAAGAAAATATCGGGATGACTTGTTGCTAAGAGCAACAGCTTGTCAAAAAATGATACTTCCTCCAGTAACGATATAGATAGATAGGTCCAGGCTGATAGATGGAAAATATGATTTAACTACATTGAGAGTTATCAATCTTTTAAATTTTCTTGTCTTCTGTGATTTAAGAGGAATTTGTCATTGCTCTGTGACTATGCCTAGATTATTTTCTTTTGTTCTTATCTTTATTCTTTCAGTCTCTTTGCTTCTTATAGGGCAAAAGGTAAAAATGAAAATTTTCCTTTATGCTTTTATTCTCTCTGACTCATTAAAATAGATAACTTCAAATAAGATTCCAAGAGCCACTTGAAACACCAAAGTATAATGGTATATATTTATTTTTTGGATTTTATTTCCCCCTATAATTTGATTTACTTTAAAATATTTAACCCTACTGAAATGACCTTTAGTCATTGTCAAACTTCCTTCTTAAGCAGTTTAATAATGACAGAAGAGCAAGCATTTGAAAATAAATAAATAGTAATTTGGCTATATACCATCTTCACATAAGAGGTCTTAGACTTCATGGCCAACCAGATTTAGTTCTTTTCTACAATGGTGTCAATTTAATGTTATCTACAGAGAAGTGAGGTGGTTGAGTGGAAGAGAGGACTATTGTGGAAGTAGATAAGATATAATGTAGTGGAAGTAGAAAAGGGGCCATGACAGAGAGAGATCCTGGCTGTGAAGGTTTGTATGCAATGTCCCAGTCAGGTGCTGAGAGAGGCAGGATAATGCAATGTAAGTGTGGCAGCTAGGGGGAGTCTGTACATGAATACTATGTATTCTGTGTTGAGATGAATGCTTACCTGTTCCTTGCCTTTATGTTAAATCATATGCTAAGGATGTGGGCATAACAGACTGTTTCCTCGCTGCTTACATTTAGATTTTTGCTTTGTAAGTTTTTTTTCCTCTATACTGAGAAGTAAGGCTGGCCTGAACGTGACCACTCTGTTATTTAAAATGCCTTTTTTAATTTTTATTTATTTATTTTTAAAGATTTTACTTATTTATTTGTCAGAGAGAGAGAGAGAGGGAGCACAAGCAGGGGGAATGGCAGGCAGAGGGAGAAGGAGAAGCAGGCTCCCAACTGAGCAGGGAGCCCGATGCGGAACTTGATCCCAGGGCCCTGGGAACATGACCTGAGCTGAAGGCAGACGTTTAACTGACTGGGTCACCCAGGCACCCCTAAAATGCCTTTTTTAATATGGAGTTGAAGTATAGTAAAAAAAAAAGAAAGAAAGAAAGAAAGAAAGGAAAGATGTGGGGAAAACAACAGAATGGAATAGGAGAATAGTACAAAAGTTAGTGAGGACAGATGAAGAAAAGGAGAAACTAAAGAAACAAGATAGAAATATTTTAGCATATTTTCTCATTGTATAATCCCCTTAAGATTTGGAAACAATGCACTTCTTAATTGGAAAAAATAGTCAACATATTAAATGCCTGTAAGTTCAGCTTTCAGGTTTTTTTTTTTTTCATTTTCATAAAAATGCTTTTTAAGTTTTTGAACTAAAATGAATAAAAATTAGATAAATAACCTTTCTTTCTTCATGGGTTTCCTAAAATAATTTACCTTTGCCTGTATGAGCACACATTACTGTACTCTTCTTTTCAAAAGGAGAAAGTTAAATGTCTCATTAAAAAGCGGAAGAAGAAGTGTACTTTTCCTCTTATCACCAGTAACAAAAAACTTCAAAAAATGTTTGGTTCCAAAGCTCCTCAATATGCAAACTATCTACTTATACTAATTATTCAAGCCTTGAGAGACTGAAAACTAAAGATAGAATTCTCGTGAGAAAAAACAAACTCTGTACATTACATATGAGCTTTCCTAAAATTCACTGCTTCCATTCAGAGTAGCTTCTGAAAGAATATCATGTCTGGTATTTTAATTTAGCTAATAACAATGATAACTGTTTATAATAAAACTGTGACGATAATGGTATATTTACAGAGATATTTGTTCATTTAAATGGCCTAAATGATATCATTAAGTATGCAAAAAATGTCCTTCAAGCCTCCTTGCTCATTTTCTGAAACGGACAGAATGGAATACAACATGCTAAAACTAGTATTTGATTTTTCATGTGATTTCAAAGAAGCACAGAAATAAAATGATTTAAATCTGGTGAACATTCTCTGCTATGTTCCATAAGATAGTCTACAGTTCAGGGAGGGTTTTTATTTTATTTTATTTTATTTTTATTTTTTATCTTACCTTGCTTTTTCCACTACACCTGTCTGCATGTTTACCAAATGGTATTCAGTTTCACCAAAATGCTAAAGCTGAAGTTCAAAAAGAACCCTGTATCAAGTATCCACTTAGGTTTAGTTGTGTCTATATACAACTTAAAATAACACATCGTTTGATAACTTTAGATAAGGTTTAGAGACATTTGTCTTGACTTATATTACAGCATAGTAATGTTAGACTCATTCAGTTATTTAATTGAATGCTCACTATGTACAAACTAAAAAAATAACTTTTTAAAAAAATTTAAAGTGTAGGTTTTGGTAGTTATCAAGCAATTACACTTGGAAGACAACTATGTTTGATATAATTAGGATGATCTCCTTATATGAAATGCATGAGATCCTCATTTGTTCAAAAATTGTATTGAACACTGAACATTGGGTATGACTGTGCATCTCTGTTACAAGAGGGCCTTAGAAGTGAGATTAAGGTATATGGTGACTGGAAAGGAAGAGGCCATCCTTTGGGATTTTTGGAACTACCTGTAAAAATTGTAGAATCACAGGATTAAGCAGACTTAGTAGATATGAAAGATTCAAAATGAGGGAAGAGAATGGCCAGTTTTGACTACTGTACCTCAGCTGCAAGAAGACTGCCTTAACCTTGCATGAAATAAACACGTATGTTGAATTAATAAATGAAGAATGAGAGATTAAAAAGAGCAAGTGCCCTTTATTCTATCTATTTTTTTCTGCTAATTCTAAACTGTATGGGCCTGTTTAAGCTATACTATAAAGTTTTCATGTTTCTCAGCTATTTTTGCAAGTGCTGATTATGTGCTAACTCCGGTCTTTCTCAATCACATAGACTAATTGCAGTCTCAATATTAGAGAAACAAACCTCCAACAACAGCTTCCCTCTTCTATCCCATCCTCTCATTCCCCATTCACACCTTGACTAGTAGCATACCCAGGCTCATAAAATAATGATTTTGAAGCTTCAGGCCAGTATCCCTATAGTTATCTTATCCTATTAATAGGTACAAATGAAATTTTCCTAGGTGATGAGGCTGGATGGAGTTGCAGATCAAGAGGGATAGGACCACCCTGTATTGTTTTATGATGGATCACTTGGAATTCCACTCTTACACCTAATTGTAGTCTGGACTAATGAATCCAGAGTAGAGATCATTTTTGTTCAACAAATGGACCCTCTACAGAAATACCAGGGAAGGTACCCCAAAAATGAATATAATGATTTGTAAGGCAAAATGAAAAAAAGTGAAGAAAAATTGGAGACTTTTCTTGAAGTGTTCAACTTTTTGGATGTTTCTCCTTAACAGGAGGATACCCTATTACTGACACAATTTTATTTATTCTTGTTACCTGAAACCTTTTTTTTTTTTAAGATTTATTTATTTATTTATTTATTTATTTATTTGAAAGAGAGAGAGAGAGAGAACCAGTGGTGGGAAGAGAAGAGATTTAGGGAGAAGCAGACTCCATGCTGAGCAGGGAGTCCCATCTGGGGCTGGATCCCAGGACCCTGGGATCATGACCTGAGCCAAAGGCAGATGTTTAACCAACTGAGCCACCCAGGCACACATGTTTGTATGGTTTTGAAAATTAAAGAGATCAGGTCAACAAATGGAATTACTATCCCTCTGTCAGCTTATCCCTGTGCCATGTGGTATTTTGGCATGTGAACAGATTCACATTAGTTTCTTTTATCCCAGAGTTGTCACCTTGCTCTCACATTACTTTCTCATTTCTTAACATATTCGGCCACTAAATAGAGACTTCCATGTTCTTTGTGTTCAGAAGAAGAGGGAAGACTAGAAATCTTTTCCTGAATTTTGGACTTTGAGGGTATAGAGCCTCTGGGAGAAACATAAAGTTCTCATCTCCTCAGAAATCAGATTCAGAAGCATGGGCAAGGTTTCTCACTTATAAAACCTCCTTATGTGGGGGATTAGAGAGTCAGAGAGGAAGAGGAAAGAGCTAAGATGCTGGGGGCAACCCTGTCTGGAGCCCTGAACCCTGACTTCAGATGCATCATCATAGGAAAGAGAGAGGATTACAAAAATCCCACACAGATTTTAGGAAATCTAAATTCAGAAAGTCCTTTAACCCTTTTCTTGGTACATTTCAAGGAAAACATGGTTGAGGATGTGTTTAGCTGACAGGCTTGAGGACCCCTGGGAGGTACTCTATTCCCTGTAAGACAGAGAGCAGCAGAACAATCCTAATGGCTCCCAGAACAGCCTGGAAGTGGTGAAGTGAAGCACTATAGATGGCTCCATGAATTTCTCATTCCTTCATCATTTTGGATGGAAAAGCAGTAGAATGATCATATGCTTCGAGAAGACAAAACAATTTGGCTTAATGAGCATCAACCTCAGAGGCAAAACAATGACTATTGTTAGGCAAAAATAACAACTGTGTGCCCACCTTAACAGATTGCAGATTGCCACCAGAAGCAAAAACATCTCATCAGACACCAAGGTGTATTATTAATGACTCAGATGACAACTCCTAATCCCTTCAGGGAAATACTGGTCCTATTGGAATGGGGCAAACCTTAAACTGTCTGAGATTAATTTACCTTCACCTTGTGGAATAGATGCTCATACTAGAAAACCAGTTGGGATTCTAGAACATACAAAGTTATCTTTTTTTTGTACTCTTGAGTTTTGTGATTAAATTCAGACTCGGAATTTACAACTGTACTGAGTCAGCCACATGTTCCCCAAGATAACACAGAGGTGAGGTCAGTCCTTGGAGGAGTGGATATAACTGAGAAGAAGCTGGGAGGCATAGGAGGAGCTGTGGCTGAACAGTTCATAGAGACTTTGCAATAGACCCTAACTGCTGATAGATCCTAACTTCCAATGTGTTCTAGAGAAAAAGAGAATATCTAAGGATCTGCTTTTAAAACTTTAAGATGGTGGGTGGTGGCAAGGGTAAATACTTATAAATAACACTATTTTCCTTTAAAAGGACACAGTTTTAATGTGTTATAGTTAAAGGGATCATATATGTAAAGTTTGTATATTAGTTGCCTGCTGTGATGCTTAATTTTATGTGTAAACTTAATTGGGCAAAGGGATACCCAGATAGCTGGCAAAACTTTATTTCTGGGTGTGTCTATGAGGGCATTTCTTCATGAGATTGGCATTTAATTTAGTAGGTTGATGAAAATCTGCCTTCACTAATGTGGGGGGACATCATCCAATCCTTACGGGCCCATGTAGAACAAAGAGTAAGGAAGGATGAGCCTTTTCCTATAATAAATCATATATATATATATGAAGTACATACTGTTGGTTCTGTTTCTCTGGAGAATCCCCGACTATTGCACCTGCGTATAAGTGGGTATACATATTCTTTTAGTTTCCTTTGTATTTTCTTTTAGAGATGGAGCTAGAGTCAAGCAGAAAGGTTTGTGTTTTTGTTTTCTTTTGGTAGTGGGAAGGAAAATGAGAAAAGGCAATTGAGGGATCAATAAGTCAACCTAAGAATTTTAATTTTAAAATACCAACTTTAAAAAATAGCTAGAAAGCCAAAATCCATTAAAGAAAACTAACCAAATGTGTACAAAATGCACATATACTTTATTTTACATATTTCTATTTTTATGTAAGAGAATGTGTTTTTCTAATCATTCTCATTTGCCTGATCATTGAGCTGTTCATTTAAACTGTTCTGCATTTCCCTCTGCAAGAAATTCTGAGTGGGTAATTTTGATTAGTAGCTCTTTCTGCATACACATCTTTTTGTTCTTATTTTCAACTGTTATAGTTTTACTTTTTATTTTAATATGGCTCTTCACTTTATGACTTGTGATTTAGACTAATATCTCTGATGTGAGTCATTAATGCAGAGATTTTTATCATTTTACATTGACAAAAGTATGAAAATACATTCATTCATTCCTTTAATAAGAAATGTCATACCATAGGGATTTAATAAGTAATTATACATGAGAAAATGAAGGTATGGCAAGGTCTTTGTTAAGTAAAAGCAACAAGTCATGTCATTTTTATCTTTGTGAAGAAATAGGTCTTCCTGGAGGCAATGGTTTAAGAAACATCTAGAAAAGAAGGTTTTAAAGAAAGTGATGGGTAAAACGAATAGTTTCTCGCATGCGGTATGGATCCACCATAGCACCCTGGTAATCTTACTGATCTCTGCATTGACCATGTAGTGATGACTCAACCACAGTCTGAACCACGTGTTGGTAGAATGTGTTGTGATACTCCCTGGAACATGATAAAAAAGGAAGGCTTGTGAAGACAGGTTTTCATCTACTTCCTTAGTTCCACCAGGCCTAAAACTTTCTGTGTCACCCTCATTTGAGTATAGCTGCAGGCTATAGAACTGCTTGACTGTGGTTTACAGTTGGTTCCCTAAAGATAGAGCACCCCACACTCATGTTGCCTATCATCTGGCTCCTTAAATTTGGTGTGGTGTTGTAAAACTAGGACTGTAAGGTGCTGACATCACTGGCCATGGTTTTGTTGTCTGAGAGTAATAAACTTGTCGACTCCATTTGGGCTCACTGTCTCTGTTTCAGATGAATCTTGGTAAGAACTGCAGGCTACCCAGCAGCTGCCAACAGGCTATTGCTTAGGGATTCATTAACTGCTCAACTGGCATGGAGATTGTAATTAATTATATCCTACTATCCTGTGTAGATTATAGGATGCTTCACCATTGCTTGACTTATGCTACCTTTAGGTATTTTCATATATTTCCTTCTTTTTGTATATATTTTTTCCCTTTCTTCAAGCATATGATGTTTCATTTTACTGGATGGGTGGAAGCTTTTTGTTTCTCTCCTTTCCACATATGTACATATATACACTCATGGATATTAACCAAAATGGTATATACAGTATAACCACAAATGTTAAAAAAAAAAATTCCCTGGAATAAAAGGAGAAACAAAAAATATTTTTGTTGTTTATTTGGTAGTGGTGGTGGGTGTTCTCTGCAATTTTTCCTCCATCCTCTTCTATTATTCTAAATATGTTTTACCCTTCAATTTATAGTACAAAATGATCAGCTATTCTTTGCCTTCTCTTTCTAATATGTAAACTCATTCAATTCTGAAGCTAGTCGCTGCACACTTACTCTTGACCTCATCTTTGTTTTCTGCCTCTAAGTAAAATTTGACTTTTAAAGTCTTACATCATCTTTTATTTTTAATATTTCCTTTTCTCCTAGGCCTCTTTGTACATCATACAATCATCATCAGGGTCATTTATCATTAAAAAATAAATTCAAAAGAAAAAAAAAAACACCTTAATCAAACTGGAAAATCACTAAGCTTGTATCCAATGCCTGTCTTTTCCTTAATTACCAAACTTCTTGAAGAATAAGAAGTAGCCTATTTTAATTGCTCCCACATGTTTATTTCCCACTCATTTCTCAGCCCACTGGAATCTGGTATGTACTCCATGCGCTCCATGGAAATAGTAAGGTCACGAATGACTAATCACAAATTTCTCAACTTTCTTAATACATGGTTTTGCATATACTGTATATAACACTAACAACACAGAATTATTCTAGATTTTTCTCTAATTAATGTCTACCGTTTCTAACCATGCTCTTTTAGGTTCTTCTCCAATGACTTTCCCTAAATACAGAACTTTTCAATTTCTTTACTTAAATTTCTTTTTTTTTACCATGTCTCTTCCTTGAAGGTCTCTAGTTTCCTACCTTTAATAATTACATTTATGTGTTGGTTATCAAATATGTATTTATGGCCCATATATTCCCCTAAGCTACATTTCTAGGTATAGATAGGGGATTTTTATGGATTTCTTAGTAATCCCTTAAAATTAATATACCCAAAAACTGCTCAGTATCTTCAGTGATCATATGTTCCTGTTATGCATTCCTTATCTCCACAATAAATATTTCTATTTTTCTAATCCTTATAGAACTATCATTCAAGCCTTTTCTACTCTCAGTGACCCAACTATTTTCCCCTATCCATTTGACAAGTCTTCTTTATTTTACTTTCCCAGTGTCCGTTGAAGCAATCTCATCTATTCATTCCTGTTATTGTCCTAATTTAGGCCCTCATTACAACTCTTAAAATAGAGCCTTTATCAACCAGCTTATGGCCAATATACCTTCTTCACATAAGTCTCATGCGCTTCTATGTCAGATATGCTTGTTTGTATACACACAACCATCACTTTCCTCTCCACTGGGAAAGCCCCAGTATTGCTTTGGCATTCACCACCTCTTGTCCCTAGGAACAGTGAGTCTCTGTAGTCTGTTGGAGTTCATCACAGTCGGTACAAGTTGGTCATATTTGGTTTATTTCCCTTGGTGTGACTGTTTTTGTCATGGCCTGTGACTCATTCCAAGAAATTGCACATGATGGGAAATCTTCTGTAGACTTCTGGGAAAGGTTTTACTTATGGATTAAAAGAGATTCAAGGTTGGAAATGCTCCTGTTTTTAACAGCGTGTCGGTTTTCTGCATGTGAAGCTTAGAACTGTTGCAATTATCAACCATGAGAGTAGATGTCACCAGCACATGGGGATGAAGAGGCAGATTGATGGAAAGTCTCTAGTCTTTAATGAAATGACTGAGTAATTGAATTTGCCAACCCTCTAACCACAGTATCTCTAGTAACTTCTATATAATATAGCAAACCATGTACATTTAAAGCCCTTTTAGCTTAGTAAGTTGGTTTACGTTTGGCTGTTATTTAGAGCCTAAAGTATATCTGTTGCAACTCAAGTCACTTCACTTTGTTGCTTTACTTGTTCTCTATTCCTTCCAGAATAAATTGGATCACACTTAGCATTGTATTTAAGGACCTGTATGAACTTGCGACAACATACCTCTTCAAAAATACTCTTCACAACTTTTACGTTCCATCCAAAATGATCCTTTAATTCATTGCTCTTGAACATGTTTTAGAATCTTTCTCTCCTTTGCCTTGCTAAATTTTACCTTCCACTTGTAAGAGCTTCCCTTACACTCAAAACTAATTTTTCTATTGAAATCATTATGATCATCTAAGGTTGAGTTCAAAAACACAGTATTCATGAAGTCACCCTATTTTACTGGTTGGAATTTGAAATCTCTTCATCTGTTGGGTATTTATGTCAGGTGAAATTTTATTCTAGTGCCTGTCACAATCTCTTCTATCACATAAGACATTGTGTATTATGTCCTTTTTTGTCCTTGTAGTTTCAATTATACTTAGCAATGTATCTACCTATACAAAGCTGTTAGTCCACAGTATGCTCTGTACCTGAAACAGGGCAAATTAAAAAATAAAACAAAACCTGAAACCCTTCGCCCAGAGAAGAGGAAAGGACACTTGCTGAAATTTAATCCTACTTTGGGACACAGGGATTGTGATTTGGGGATTTATCTCAGAGAAATTTTATACTGTGTTCTAGAACACATTTACACATTGCAGCATTGTTTGTAATGTGAAAAAATTAAAATGACCTATGTGTCCTTCTATAAAATGAAAAAAATAAACTTTATTTAATTCCTACAATTAAATGTTAAACAGCTACTAAAATAAATGAACTAAACCGGTATATGTCAACATGGTTAGATCTTAAAAACTTAATACTGGATAAGTAGAGAAAATTGTATAATATAAAATATGATTCAGAAGTTTTAATATTAAGATAATAACTGATATCAGGAAGGAAACTTGGAACAAACATCTTGACTTCAAGGAAAGGACTTCACAACAATAAACTGAAAGATGTGAGTCTTTTTTTAGGACCGCAAAGTAAAAAGATACCTCTTATTAGTTAATATTTGTGAGATGTAATGATGTGCCCAAAACAGGAAAATTGTGCATTTCTTTCCCAACTCTCTTAGTATGACTGAGATTATCTGCATTTCCATGCATCATGATTGTCTTCCCTGAGAAAGAATTTTTTTCTCCCTATTCAGGACAATTGTCCTGCCTGTGTTCCAGGTATTATTCACCCCATTGTCTAGAGAACTTTACACCCACAGTTATTTATTTATTCTCCTCATTTTAACTTCCACTTAGTATACTTTCTTTTCTGTTTATAGTTTATAAACATGTTTCTCTTTCTCTTTCACTCTCTCTTCTTTTCTTTTTCCTTTTCACAAAATTATTTTAAGGAAGTGCTATATATATATATACATATGTATATGTATATATATATAATGTTCATTGTTTAAATTATTATTTACTTCCCTGTTCACAGCTGTATTCTATTTTCTAGCATTCATCTGTATATTTTAGCATCACCCAAGAAATCCTATTCACCAAATCCAGTAAACACTCTTTGGTTATTATTTTTTCTTAATTCCTACTGACCACTCTCTTATAAACAAAATCCTGTTTTCATTTGCCTTTCCTTTTTAGATAAGCATTTTAGTTAAGAATAATTTTCCTTTTCTATCTATAGCTATTATCTATTATTTGCCAAACCAATTGAAAGTAAATTATAGATATCATGATATTTGACCCCTAAATAATTCAGCATACATTTTCAAAAACAGGGCTGCTCTTCTTCATAACCATAATAATATAATCAAACTCAATCAATTAAACTTCGATAAAATAATGTTACATGACATAATTTATATAATTCATATTCAGATTTTCACAGTAATGTCCTTTATAACTCTTAGTTACGGTTGTTTTGTTAATCTAGGATAAACACAATTATGCATTACATTTAGTTGTCAAGTCCCCCTAGACTCCTTAATTTTTTTTAAGTAAGCTCTACGCCCAATATAGGGCTTTAATTCATGACCCTGAGATCAAGAGTAGCATGCTCTACGGACTGAGCCAACCAGGAACCCCTACACCCTTAATTTAAAATGTTCTTTGGGATGCATGGATAGCTTAGTTGGTTGAGCATCCGACTCTTGGTATTGGCTCAGGTCATGATTTCAGGATCCTGAGGCTGAGTCCTGTGTTGAGCCCTGTACTCAGTGAGAAATCTGCTTGAGATTCTCTCTCTCCCTTTCCCTCTGCTCCTCTCCCCTGTTCATACTCTCTTTCTCTAAAATAAATACATAAATCTTATAAATAAATAAATAAATAAATAAATAAATAAATAAATATATATATATATATATATATATATATAAAATGTTCCTCTCACTTTTGGGGGGGTATGATTATGGCAGTATAAATTTTTAAGGTCTAGACCAATTTTTTAAATTAGAAAAACTTTATTTTAGAATAATTTTAGATTTACAGAAAAGTGAAAATCATCCAGTTTGCTTATATCACTCCTTCTTTCTAGTTTTTAACACCTTATATTATCATGGTGCATTTTTCAAAACTGAGGAATCAACATTGATGCATTATATTATCTAAAATCCTGCCTTATTTGAGTTTCTTTAGTTTTCCAATTAATGTCTTCTTTCTGTTTCGGGAGCTCATTCAGGGTACTACAATGCGTTTATTTGTCCTGTCTCTCAGATCTCCTCTGGTCTAGGTCAATTTCTGATTTTTTCTTGTTTTTCATTGTTTTGACAGTCTTGAGGAGTACTGAGTAAATATCCTGTAGCATGTCCCCAATTTGGGTTGCCTTTTATTTGTATTTTCTTTTTAGATTAGGTAATGATTTCTCTGACATTGGCCATAGCAACATTTTTCTAGGTATGTCTCCTGAGGCAAGGGAAACAAAGGCAAAAATAAACTATTGGGACTATATCAAAATAAAAACTTCTGCACAACGAAGGAAATAGTCACCAAAACTAAAAGACAAAATGCTGAATGGGAGAATATATTTGCAAATGACATACCCAGTAAAGAGTTAGTGTCCAAACTATATAAAAAAACTTAACACCAACACCAACTCAACACCAAAAAACACAAATAATCCAATTAAAAATGGGTAGAAGACATGAACAGACATTTTTCCAAAGAAGACATACAGATGGCCAACAGACACATGAAAAGATGCTCAACATCACTCATCATCATCAGGGAAATGGCAATCAAAACTACAATGAGCTATCACTTCACGCCTGTCCAGAATGACTAAAATCAAAACCAGAAGAAACAAGTGTTGGCAAGGATGTGGGGAAAAAAGGAACCATCTTGCACTGGTGGGAATGCAAACTGGTGCAGACACTGTGAAAAATAGTATAGAAATTCCTCAAAAAGTTAAAAATACAACTATCCTATGATCCAGTAATGCAGTACTGGGTATTGACTCAAAGAATACAAAAACACTAATTTGAAAGGATTTATGCACTCCTATATTTATTGCATCATTATTTATAATAGCCAAACTGTGAAAGCAGTCCATGTCCATAAGTAGATAAATAAAGAAGAGGTGGAATATATTTATATATATGGATATTATGGAATTTATATATATAGATATTATGGATTTATATATATGTATGGGTATAATAGAATATTATCAGCCACAAAAAGAATGAAATCTTGCTATTTGCAACAACATGGATGATCTAGAAAGTATAGTGCTTAGGGAAATAAGTCAGTCAGAGAAAGACAAATATCATATGATTTCACTCATATGTGGAATTTAAGAAACAAAACAAAGTAAAACGAAAAAAAAAAAACCAGACTCTTAACTATAGAGAACAAATTGATGGTTATCAGAGGTGAGGTGGGTGGGGAGATGGGTGAAATAAATGATGGGAATTAAAGAGTACACCTACCAAAATGGGTACTGAGTAATGTATAGAATTGTTGAGCCACTAGGTTGTACACATGAAACTAATATAACACTGTATGTTAACTATATTGGAATTAAAATCGAAAAATTTAATAAAATTTAAATAAATAAATAAACAAATAGGCTAAAGTAATGGGTTTTTTGAAAGAATACCACAGAGGTGAAGTGTCTTTCGCATTGTATCTATCACATGGTACCATGTAAATTTCACTGATGAGGTTAACATTCACCATTTGGTTAAGGTGGTATTTGCCAGGTTCCTTCATTGTAACATTTCCTTTCTTACTCTATTTTTGAAAGCAATTCACTAAGTCTAGACCATAGTGATGTAGTTCTAGCTTTGGCCACTGGGAGGTCTTTCAGCATGCCCATAGTATTTCTGATAGTCATTCTTTTTGATTTACATCTTGCCTTTTTCTCTAAATCTCGAAAGCATCTCAGGATAGAAATTCAGTACATTCGGACCCTTGACTTTCAGTATGTTATATAAACAGGAAGAATACTTTTCAATTCAATATTTAAATTTTTGTAAATCTACTTTCCATCATTTGATTATCTCCAACAAATTAATTTGACATACGAGGCATTATTAAAATATATTTACTATGGTGAAAATTAGAACTCATAGAATATAAAAAATAAGCTATCAAGCCATCTTTTGGAGAACTCTTGATACTTAAAAGGACTTTCCTTTCCCTGACACTTGTACTTCTCTCCCACCTCTCATATGCTGTTCTATATATGACAGCTGTCACGGGTGATTAGATTTCTTACCAGCAAAATCTAAATTCTGCATGCTTAATGTATCATTTTATCTAAAATAATATATAGTCATGGAAAGGGTAACTATATTTATACATGGATATATTTGTATATTGACAACTTTTATTCCACTATAGTGCAAAGGAAGCCTCAATATGTCAGTTGCATTTGACAGAGGACTTACTGATTAATTTTTCAAAAGGGGCATGAATATTTTTACACACTTTTGTCTAATTTTAAATTATCTACTCAGTGTTAAGTGGCATTTTTTTTAAAGGTTGATTTTCAAGAAAGAATTTGTTTAATAGCATTGCTATTGATTGAAATTTAGCAAAGAACACATTCACAAAAACAAGACCAAGTCTATCCCCATACTTTACCTGCTTTTGTGTACAGCATTCAACTATTACATGTGAAGAATAGAGATGTAAAGTGGTATAGTGGGATGGTATGAAGTTTACAGTTCTAGCTCTGCTACTTAATATTTCTCATCTCGGGGCGCCTGGGTGGCTCAGTTGGTTAAGCAACTGCCTTCGGCTCAGGTCATGATCCTGGAGTCCCAGGATCGAGTCCCGCATCGGGCTCCCTGCTCGGCGGGGGGTCTGCTTCTCCCTCTGACCCTCCCCCATCTCATGCTCTCTCTATCTCATTCTCTCTCTCTCAAATAAATAAACAAAATCTTTAAAAAAAATATTTCTCATCTGTATAAAATAGAGAAAACAGTAATCTCTTAACAAGATTATTCTAGCAATCAAATAAATTTAAATTAATACTCAGTAGTTTTATTCAGTAGTCTGTGGAGTAGTGGTAAGTAATATTTAACTTTTTTATAAAATACATGGACTTCTTTCCTCTAAAAATTAAACAAGTTATGGAAAATTTAATGAGTATTTTGTAACTATCCTGGATGACAAGTCAAACCATATGTGATCATTCATTGAACAACATCCTCCCAGACAAAAATGCCTTTTGCTTGGTGATTAGGCTCATCCTAGCCTTGAACCCACTTGTCTCTTGCCACCTCCTTGTCTCCCTTCTCAAAGGACTTAGAACTTGTCCTCTCGATGTTGTATTTAGGGAGAGAACCAGGGGAGGTTAAGGAGAAATACAAAATGCTACAGGAGGTTTACCACCATATTCATTTCCGAATTCTTCTACAGTAAATAAGTATTTCCAGCAGGGGAGATTGAAGCTTTTCGGAATACTGAGGCTCAGTTTTGCTGTTACTTTGCTACTTCTTTTCCCACTTAAGGCTTCCCTTGAAATCCATTTTTCCTTTGATATTGCCTCTGGAAAATGATAGGGAGACAAATGGAGCTCATAATGAACTCATGTTCTGTGATCTCAAATCGTTACATGTCAACCCTTTTGTTTTTCCTATTGTTCCATGCTTGTCAGTTGCGTCTTTGGAAGTGACATGAATTTCATCAGAATTAATGGAATATAAATATGTAAGAAGTTATCTCTCAATGAATTTGATCATCTCGGTGTCTTGAACGGATCAGTATTGTTTCCATGGGTGTATGAAATTACCAACGACTATTTTAAACAGTGTGAAAATGCAAAACCATCGTAATAACACCCACTGTTGCCCACACACATTTGCTATATTATTTCCTGGACCTTATGAATATGTATACATTTTTTGCATATCATATGTCTATTCTACTTAAAATACTTTTCAGGTTATTGAAGAATTTCAAATATTATATAAAATGTCAATGGTTATGAAATTTACTACTAGGGAAATGATTTAGGCACTGTGGCAAATATGCATGTACCCAACCCCAAATTAAAGGAAATGTTCTTAGTTATTTGACTTGTAATAACTAAATACATAGTTACATTTAAAAAATGGATCCTGAGTATGATAAGGGTAATCTGTATAAGTAAAATATGCAATATCAACATGTTTCCTTTGCTTTATGATATACAAAATTGAATGATACTTTGCATGTTTTCTTATAAAACCTAAAATATCATTAAACACATAAAAAATTGGTTTAAAAAACCCAAAAAACAGAAATCAGTTCTACACTCAGTATATTAGAATGCAGTTCAAACAACCATAGTTTTTTTTTTTTTAAGATTTTTATTTATTTATTTGAGAGAGAGACTGAGAGACAGAGAGCATGAGAGAGAGGAGGGTCAGAGGGAGAAGCAGACTCCCCGCTGAGCAGGGAGCCCAATGCGGGGCTCTATCCCTGGACTCCAGGATCATGACCTGAGCCAAAGGCAGTTGCTTAACCAACTGAGCCACCCAGGCGCCCCAACCATAGGTTTAAAAAAAAAATCAAAACATATACCATCCATTTTATTCATACTGTATATTAAGCATAAATTTCACATTTTACAGAAAAGATGACAATTGTTACACTGATTGTATATCCAAGATGTTTTATTTTATTTTATTTATTTTATTTTATTTATTTTTTTATTATTTTATTTTTTTTAAACGATTTTATTTCTTTATTAGAGAGAGAGAGAGCGCATGAGCAGGTGGAGCAGCAGAGGGAGAGGGAGAAGCAGACTCCCCGCTGAGCAGGGAGCCCGATGCAGGGCTCGATCCCAGGACCCTGGGATCATGACCTGAGCTGAAGGCAGACGCTTAACCGACTGAGCCACGCAGGTGCCCCTCCAAGATGTTTTAAAGACTGATACCCTTTTTAAATTATTTTCCTCAGTATACCAATAAAGAACATCAATAGTCATTATAAGCCTATAGATTTTGTGTTTGATTTTGCAAACTTGGTTTTTAAAAATTGAAATTAAGGAAAGAAGAGATTCATACCTATTTACACCTTTCAGTATTATATACTTTAAATTTATACTAGTATGTGGTTACATAAGAAAGTTTTGTTATAATTTCTCCTTTAGATGACATTATTATTTTACTGGGAGACTAAGACTTAAATTCATAAAATAATCTGTAAATATGGTAAAGATTGGAGTCTAGTGTATGATTCATCAGCAGATAATCTAAGAAGTTTAGGGAGAAAGTGATCAATGTAGTCTTGTGCTTTGGGTGGGAAAATAAGACTGACCAAGATTGAAAGGGTGTCATTATTAGGCAGCAAACCGAGATGAGATGAAATCAAGGAGATGCCCCACATTAAATATGGCCTGAAATAATAGATTGGGATAGTGACACATTTGAATATTAAACCTATCAACTTGAGCAAAAAGACTAAGGACTAATTAGATACAAAAATTAACCTCACATCTGACTTTTCTAAGAAGCTCAATTTATTTTAGGAATGAGGTCTAAAATGAGTTCCAACGTTTAAAAAGCTTTAAAGACCATATTAGTATAAACCTATAGAAAATATTTTCCCAGTTCTTATAACTTCTAATGTTTTTCTGTTTTTATTGCAAGCATTATAACTATTCTAAAACTGTTTCCAAAATACAGTTCTTGAAAAATAGACTTCTTATACCTGAGCTTTAAATTTATTGATTTATTTGTAAATCAAAGGAAAATGCTTTGAATACTTGTAAAGCAAATATTATCTTCTTCCACTATTGGAGATCGTAGAAGTATATTTATTTCAGCAGTAAATTAGCAACTTTTGAGATCTCTGGAGTCTATGTATAGTAAAGCTACTTTAAATAATTTCTTTTTGAACAATTACCTGGTTTAAGTAGTACTCTCTATTGACTCTATAATAAATTGCCGATTCAGGGCGCCTGGGTGGCTCAGTTGGTTAAGCGACTGCCTTCGGCTCAGGTCATGATCCTGGAGTCCCGGGATCGAGTCCCGCATCGGGCTCCCAGCTCAGCAGGAGTCTGCTTCTCCCTCTGACCCTCCTCCCTCTCATGCTCTCTGTCTCTCATTCTCTCTCTGTCAAATAAATAAAAATAAAATCTTAAAAAAAAAAAAAAATAAAAAAATAAATTGCCGATTCATGCTTATAGAATATTCACCACTTGTAACAAATGGTTAATTTCTAATGCCATAAATCAGTTGTTTATTTCTAAAACACTTAATGCCAAAATTACTTATTTTTATAATAAAATTTATGGAAATTATGTGAAGTGATACAGTATAAGAAGAGCATACACTAGTTATTTTTGTGAAAAATAAGTTATTTGTAAAGATTTGATGAAAGCAAGTCACTAAAAAATTGTTCTCTAATTTTTTTAAAGACAAAAAGGTATCAAAGTATGCTAATGTCTGTGGGGGCCAGGGGAAGGCCTCACCAATATGGGTCACTTTGGTATGAACATTACAATAAGTTACAAGCAGTCAAACCCCAGCAGATTTAGGAAAAGCTCTTTCATCCTCCTCAACTTCCTGCTTGTACCAGGAATAGAGCTATTATGACAGAGATTGCTCTCCACCAAAGGAGCTTATCTGGATAACAGGACAACCTGTTTTCCAAATCATTTCCTCTTACCTTCCTGCTAATGGTCTTTCTTCCCTTTGTATTCTCAGATTTCTACCCCTTTCCTCCGCTCATGTAAGCATTGTGTTACCTCACTGTCTTTGGAATTTCCATGTCTATGTGGATTCCCCATATGTATGCTATTAAGTTTGATTTTCTCCTGTTACTCTGTCTCATGTCTCATGAATTTTAGTCCAGCTAGAAGGATCTTGAAGCTCAGAGGAAATCTTTCCATCCCGACATATTGAAAATAATTCTGAAAAGAGAGTGTCTCTCCACTGTCTGGGTTTAAGTTCTCTCACTTTACTTGACAGAAGCCATAATTGGAAAACATATTTTTGCGATACATGTCAGAAATAAAAAGAACTCCATACTTTAGATATTTATTTAAAGAAAAGACTGTAAGTCATATGGTGACAACTGGATAGCTCTTTGATAAAAGATAAGTTAGGTTCTTTTTTCTTTCCCACTTCAGGATAAATTCCAAATTGATTAGAGAATAAAATGTAAAAAAAAAAAATGGAACTATATATGTGCTTAAAATGATTGTTGTGAAGTTTTCAGTGGTTGGAAATTTGGAGAAAAACACGATAAGCTAAGCCCAAACTAAGCAAACTGAGAAATGATATTTCCAATATGACAAAGAATTCATATCCACATCTACCAAGAGCTCTCAAATTTCAAAAAACAAAAATCAATAACCTGTAGCATAACAAGTAAATGATGTAAACTAGAAAAAATGACCTTAAACATGTGAAAAGTTGTTCACGCTCACTTCTAATAAAAGAAAAATAAATCAACATTTTTATTTCATCAGATTGTCAAAATTCTAAGAGCATAACAAGATATTTTGTTAACAAAGTTGTAGGGAAATGGGTAGTCTAGGATATTCTGGTGAGGTTGGCAAAAAAAAAAAAAAGGCATTACAGGTCTGGAGGAATAGCTGGCAACATCAACAGAATTGCACATTCAGCTAACCCTCTGATCCCACCTCTAGGAATCTATCACTAACGTGCATCAGCAAAAGTATGATATGACTTATATTCATTGTGGTATTCTTTTTAATAGCAAATAGTTGAAAGCAACTTATTGTTCTTCAATAGGGAACTGAATGATTAAATCTGTATACTGTGTATAATGCAAAGAGATACACTGTAGCCATAAGAAACAATGAATATAATCTTTATACAATGATATAATGCGATTTCTATGATATACTTATGTGTGGAAAAGACACAACATAGAGTAGTGTATATATATTTTTTCAATTATCTATATGGGGAGGAAGAGTCAAAATGGAGGAGACATGAGATATTTACCTAAATATCTTGTTATATAATTTCTTTTTTTTTTTAAGATTTTATTTGTTTATTTGACAGAGAGAGAGACAGCGAGAGCAAGAACACAAGCAGGGGGAGTGGAAGAGGGAGAAGCAGGCTTCCTGCTGAGCAGGGAGCCCGATGTGGGACTCGATCCCAGGACCCTGGGATCATGACCTGAGCCGAAGGCAGACGCTTAACGACTGAGCCACCCAGGCGCCCCCTTGTTATATAATTTCTAATCTGCAACCTTTTAATATTCTTACAAAATCAAAAAAATAAAATAAAATTGAATCAGAAAGTTAAAAGTTCCTAAATATAAAAACTAATGAAACTAACTATATGTCAAGGTTGATTTATAATATATTCTTCTGTTCACGTTAGTTTAGAACATATTATATACTTTTCTGTTCAAACTTAGAGAACTATATTTGAAGGAAAAATTGAAGTGCAAATAATTCTTAAAACTTCCTTCAGTCTTATTGTTTTATAGCAATACTGGTATTATTACATTGAAACTAATTTGTTTATAATTAGATAAAACAAGAGAGTAATAAAATTGACTTCATTTTGGAACCAAAATTTTCTGTGTAAGAGAAAATAAACATAAGTTTAAAATAAAGCAGGTCAGATAAAAATCCTGTGGTAGTAAATTTGAATTGGAAATATATTATGAATGCATAAATTTGTTTTGTTTCTTTTTTTTTTTATTTATTTGAGAGAGAGAATGAGATAGAGAGCATGAGAGGGGGGAGGGTCAGAGAGAGAGGCAGACTCCCCGCCGAGCAGGGAGCCCGATGCGGGACTCGATCCAGGGACTCCAGGATCATGACCCGAGCCGAAGGCAGTCGCTTAACCAACTGAGCCACCCAGGCGCCCGTTTTGTTTCTTTTTTTTTAAGATTTTATTTATGTATTTATTTTAGAGAGAGAGAGAGAGAGAGTTTGAGTGGGGGTGGAGTGGGGGGAGGACCAGAGTTGGGGAGGGAGAGGGAGGAGGAGAAGGAATCTGTAGCAGACTTCGCACTAAGCATGGAACCCATCCCAGGACTCGATCTCACAACCCTGAGATTGACCTGAGCCAAAACCAAGAGTTGGACACTTAACTGACTAAGCCACCCATGTGCCCCAAATTCATTTTGTTTCTAAAATACATTTTTCCTTGCTCTGGCTCTTGAAAAGGCCAAGAAGCAACGGTAACTGAGTGGCATCCAGATTGTGACTTCTCTAAATACCTTCCACCAATAAAAAGAGTAGCAATAGCTACAGAAAGAAACATGGAATATTGGCTGAAACATCTTATTGTACCAAAAAACAAGGATGCCATCAAAGAAAAAAGTTACATCAAAAGAAAACAGAGGTAAAAATGAGATAATCTGAGCACTGTAAAGAAAACATTTTTTTATGAAAAATGTTAAATATCTAGCAGTATATTTATATAAATCTTCAGTTCAACTAACCAAAAGAGGAACTTAAGGCACTAGTCAACTGACCTTCAATCCAGGCCTCACCACCATTACCACCACCAAACCCAGACCATTACAGCCAGGCTATGCCTTGGATAGTGATGGTCAGGTACCTTACCAAAACAAGGGTCACTTCCAAAACAAATGTCTGGGAAGCAGAGCTGGAGAAAGATGCAATTATCTTTTCTCTTTTCTTTCTGACTTACTTAATTGATTTGGTTTACATTGGTCTTCCTATATTTCTACTATACGGTTTCCTTTATCAGTGCATTTGATTATTAAATTACTCATTTATTGCTTTAGTTACTTCTCTTTGCAAAGTCAACAACAGTTATATGTATGACCGATAATTTAATATTGAGGAAGTAACTATCAGTAACAATAAACATATACAGCATTTACTATGTGCACTAGTTCAAAGCCTATAACTTTAATTCTCATAGAAAGTCTATAAGATAAATGTTAGTAAATGTTGTTGTGACTTCCATTTTCACATGAGAAAAATTAGGTTAGAAGACCTGGCCAGATTAGAATCAATGGCCGAGCTAGGAATTAAACCCAGACAGTGGGGTGAGGAGTCCATGTCCAGGACCAGTCTTAATAGCATATTTTTGTAGTTTCCTGATTGCCCTCAGCATTCTTTTGGAAGATAATTATTTTAATCTTTCCCATATATGCTTCTATTTAGCTCAGTGAATTTTGAAAAAAATCCCTTTCATGTAACTGTTTATCTCATAAAAATCGAAAGACTGTGCCTAAAAAGAATTAATGCACATTTATGCACATTTTGTAATCTTAAATTGTAATGGCTTGTTACTCTTAAAATCTACTGCTCTTTTTTAAGGGACCTTTTGATGGTGCTTATAAACTCTTTTTAGTCAATTTAAGATTACATGTGCTTAAAATGATGGTGTTCTCCCTATAAAGAGAAGTTTTCAGGTGATATTAATTAATGGATTCTTATTTTTTCCCCAGTTCTCCATTTTAAAGCAAAGCATTATTTTAATACATGCAGCTAGTAGATATTGCCTCCTTTATGATACAATTTAACAATATGTAACATTCACAAAATTTACAGAGCATAAGATTAGCTTTCTCTTGCTATCATTTGAAAGTTTTCTAATTTATGCTTTTTATTAAATCTTCAAAAAAGTTAAAAATTAAAAATGTGGAATTTGAAAATTAACTTGTACTAAAGACAACTTTAAATTCTTTGCAAAAGAGAGTGGAGTATTAGCACATACTTTGAAGTGAATTAAGCAGTCTTCAGCAAAACCATTACACAAATATTTATAGAACAATCTTAACAATTAGGTGAAGTTAAAGAGCACTGTAAACAATCTGAGTAAATTTTTGTCATTGTGGTCCAATGTGTTATTTTAAACGAACTATCAGTGGAAAAAAATCTTTTGGAAAAATTGTCTTTTCTTTTTTAGTTCCTGTGGCAGAAAGCACTTTTAAGTAATTTCTACTTAAAATGGCATATTTGTGATAATTTATTTAAGTAAAAACATATGGAGTAATCAATTTTAGAATGTGTTTTACAGCAACGTATTTCCTTACAAAGATATTTCACAAGAGACTTTATGTATATAATTTGATTTTATAGTAGGAAGGAGGTGACATATTTCTCTTTATATTTTTGAATCTATGTAGTAATAATGAAATACACCTTGGATTTATGTTGTATTTTGACAAATGTAATTTATGCTAGCAAATATTATTTTCAATTTTATAAATTATAAGCAGGAAATGATATTATCTAAAAATGCTCATTTTCCATATTCAGTGGGTGCACACACATACAGATAAACATGGGGTTACTTGAACACATAAATTTAATTACCTATCATTATTACTACAATAATCTATCTAACACTAAATTCCCGTATGTCATGCATATTTACCCCAGAAGGAAAGTGTTGCTCTTTCTAATTTGTGGCATTTTTAATATATCTGATTAAAACTTGCCTCCTTTGAATTATAAACAAGTTTTAATAATAACCTTATGATTAGTGAATGACTTTTCATAACTCTAAATGGGAATGAGAAAAGATGTAGATGTCAAGTACATTAGAATATGACCTCTAGCTAATTAAATTAAATTAAATTATCTAACATTTTTCAGCAAATTTACCAAGAACTTTCCTATATTTTATTTGCTATGACAGTTACAGAGGTCTTGTGAGATTACTGTTACTGTTCTCAACTCCATTTTACAGATGGGAAAATTGAATTTCAGAGAGTAAATGAGTCATCCAAGGTCATATAGTAATAACTGGGATTCATACTAAGTTCAGCTTCCATATCTAGTTTCTGTCTTGTCCTACCATAGTTATTCATTATAAGTAAATATTTTATTACTGGAAAATATAAGCTTAATCATTTGTAGATAGCACTATAAGTTTGACACCTCTCTGTCAAATTTAGATATGGTGCTTGTTGATAAGAAATTTCACTGTGTTGATGTAAAAGTTGGGTATTCATCCTTTCTGATGGCTGAGTAATATTCCATTGTATGTATGGACCACATCTTCTTTATCCATTCATCTGTTGAAGGGCATCTCAGCTCTTTCCACAGTTTGGCTATTGCGGACATTGCTGCTGTGAACACTGGGGTGCATATGGCCCTCCTTTTCACAGGACATTAGGAGAAGAAAAGGAAAAATGAAGGGGGTGGGAATCAGAGGGAGAGATGAACCATGAGAGACTATGGACTCTGAGAAAAAAACTGAGGGTTTTAGAGGGGGGGGGGATGGGTTAGCCCAATGATGGGTATTAAGGAGGGCACATACTGCATGGAGCACTGGGTGTTATACGAAAACAATGAATCGTGGATCACCGCATCAAAAACTAATGATGTATTGTATGGTGACTAACATAACATAATAAAATAAAATTAAAAAAAAGAAATTTCACTGTGTAAAATGCGTTACTGAATTTTTAAACAGAATATCCACTGAATTTTCTTGTACCATGCATCATTTAGACTGTTTCCTCTAATGTAATTCTGAATGTCCATAACTGCTGATATGTGTGTGTATGTAATTTACATATGTGAATATATATTATATGTAATTTATTTATGAACCTTTAAAATTAGAATTTATTTTATACAAATAAGATGCCAAGTGATATTTAAGATCTAGCACTTCCCACATTCCTTTCTATCAATTCTATCATATGCCAGAAGATTTTTGTAATTTTGCAAATGAATAAAGGAAAAGAACTACCAAGAGCTAGTAATTAATTAGAGCAGCTAAAGTAAGGAATAACTGGTATGTGAGTTCCAGGAGATAATTCAACTAGTAGTAACTCTCCTACATCCAAATCTCATATATGAAACATAAAAAATACACTGCTGGAGTCATAATCCAAAACTGCCATGCCCTATACCAGGAGAAGCTCAACACAGATTGAAATGACTGGGAACTATAATAACCATGTACAGATATCCTGAACTACATCACCACTTTTGGCATTTATACTTGTAACAAGATCTGGAATAGGAAGTTTACATAAAAAAATTGTGTTTTCTATAAACAAATCATAAAATAAATCAGAGTACAAATCATAAAAGAAATTCCTGCTTAAGTTTGAAGTCCAATATGAAAAAAAAACCAGAGCCAAAACAAGGTTTTTTATTTATTTATTTATTTATTTATTTATTTATTTATTTATTTATTT
>NC_058404.1:88704569-88714170 GCF_002201575.2 Neomonachus schauinslandi
TTTATTTATTTATTTATTTATTTATTTATTTATTTATTTATTTATTTATTTTATATTTGGGATGATCTCTTGTTAATAAATAATTTGCTTTATGGAGCTATAGGGAACATTCTTGATCTAAGTAGCAATGGTGAGCAATAAAAATGGGCCATACTCTGTGGAAAACTGTAACTAACTTGTGATTTGTCTTCATATGAGTTTTGGAGAAAAGATGTTCTGGAAGCATATATTATCATCTACCTTTAAAATTCAAAATAGGGGCGCCTGGGTGGCTCAGACGGTTAAGCGTCTGCCTTCGGCTCAGGTCATGATCTCAGGGTCCTGGGATCGAGTCCCACATTGGGCTCTCTGCTCCTTGGGAGCCTGCTTCTCCCTCTGCCTCTCTCTCTGTCTCTCTGTCTCTCATGAATGAATAAATAAAATCTTAAAAAAAAATAAAATTCAAAATAAATCATAGCTAGAGAGTCTCTATACATTTTATGAAAATTATTACAATAAAAAGAAAGGAATATATTTAACTCATTATAGTTAACACTGATATTTTTATTTATTCAATTATATTTTATTATTTCCATTACAAATTACAAATAAGTCAAACTGTATAGAAAACATGCAAAAGCAAACAACATCATCCCATATATTCACTTTCGAATCATAGTTAGACTACTTCTCTATAGAAACAATGATTTTTAAATGTCTGCATTTGGTTCTCTTGTGTGTTCTTTTTTGTTGTTATTTGTTTTTATAATACTAAGTAATTGCTTTGCTAGCATTTCTTGAAATATAAACATTAACCATTTTTTTTGTTATTCCTTTCTATAATAAATGAAATTAAGAACACATAGAATTCACTTCATGTCACTTCTTTCTCTAATTTCAAGTCAATATATGATCATTTTAGTTACTTTTATAGTCAAAGAATACTCAGAAAATAAGTTCTTATTTCACTAATTCATGATTTTATTTACTGTTATTATGAAAAATTTCACACATACAAAAAAACAAAGACTAGAGCATAATGACCATGCATATCTGTACTCATCATATAGGTTTAGCTAATAAAGTATTTTTTCTATATATGCTATATCTATTTATATATTTTGGGCTATATTATTTAAATTGTCAACATTATATTTCACCTTTGTATATTTATGCATGTCTTTCTTAACATATTTCCTATGTAACCATAATGATGTTCACATTTAAGAAAATGACTTCTTATATCTGGTTCATATTTAAATGTGCTCAATTGCCATCAATTTTAGATGTCTTTTTAAGTCCATTATATAACATAAAAATTTTAACACTTTTCTTTCTTCCCCACTTTTCTAGCTTTCTCTCTCCCAACAAGCACCTTTTATACTTATGTTCACCATAATTAGCTTCTTGGTTTTTGTTTTTTGCTTTGTCTATGGTTTGCCTTTAAAAGTTAAAGCAAAATTATAGTAAAGAAACAGTGGACGTGGAGGAGTGAAGGCAGTTGCATTGGCTAAAAGAAGAGTTGAACAACCAAGCACAGAAAATGAAGCAAGAGCCTCAGCTGGACTTACAAGGAACTCTCAAGCTAGATTGACCCTTCAGAAGTACCTTTCAATCTGTAGAGGTGTTGGACCCTTTATTCCCACTTGCATCAGTGATAGCACACTTGCCACATCATGGATGGGGTGTAAACTTGGGCCTTGGCAACTTCCTTAGGCTGTGGGAAATTTCTGGAAAGCAACTCATCTGAGAACTTTCAGAAGCTAACACTCTTGGAAGCTTAGGGGAATGCCTAGGTCCTCAAGAGGTGTCTGGGTGGCACATCACAGCATCTACTATGTCAGGAGCTGAGCTGAGCTGCCAGGTGTGGCCAAGTGCTACCAGGTGTCAGAGTGGCCAAGCCAAAATGAAAGTAACAGCCAAGTTTTAATGCCTTGCTTTCTACAATAACATAAGCAAGAGGCTAAACAGTCCCCCCATAGCACAACACTGGGTGAGAGTCAGGAGGATTGATGCAGACGTGGAGATTGTGAAGGAAACTGGAACCAAAGGCTCCTCTGATTTTGGTGGGATGGAAGAGAAAGATGAGGGGAGAGGACTGAGAGTGGAGAAAAGTATCTTCAAGCCCCCACACCTCCACCCCCACAAGGTGGGTTTTGGCAGAAGCACCTGGGAAGCTCTCAGCTGAGTTTCTCTCTGCCCCACCTCCATAAGAAGGCCTCTAAATGGAGGAATCAAAGATAGGACTGAAGATCGGAGTTAGAGCTTAGGCAGGGAGGGGGCTTGAGTCCTTGATTAGAACTCCCTCAGAGTAGCAATGCATTGGCTATGTCCCAAGTCTGGGTGGAGAGGGCAGTTGCTCCCTATGAGGTCTGCCAGGTGAAGCCTTTGTAATTGCGTAGGGTCAGGCCGGAAAAATCAACATAGCTGAGGCATCTATGAGTCAGTTATGAGTCAGCACTAATAGATTGAATGACCATTACAGTAAAGATGCTAAAGGATACTGATACTTTGGACAGGAAAATTTAATTACAACAATTAAGGATATTTCAATACTTCAGCACACACATACAAACCACCCATACTCACACCCACACATAGTTAAACAAGAATAAACATCTGAATTCTAACAAAACATTTCCCAAATATAGTTAAAGAATAGGATTTTTTTTTTTTTAAGGCCTAAATTAGTGGTCTGGAAGACAAATTAGAAGAAATACCTTAAAGTATATTTTGATAGTATAAAATGAGGGTAAAACATATGGCATGATACATATAGATTAGTTTTATTTTATTTGTTGTTGTTTAAAGATTTATTTATTTATTTTAGAGAAAGAGAGACAGAGAGAGCAGGAGTAGGGGCAGAGGGAGAGAGAATCTCAAGCAAACTATGAGCTGGTCACAAAGCCCGATGTGGGGTTTGATCCCATGACCCCAAGATCATGGCCTGAGCCGAAATCAAAGAGTCGGATGCTCAACCAACTGAACCACTCAGTTGCCTCGCATATAGATTAATTTTAAAGATGAAAAGGACAGGGGGGGGAAAGATGGAGGAGGAGTAGGGGACCCTATTTCAACTGGTCCCCGGAATTGAGCTGGATATCTACCAGACCACTCTGAGCACCCATGAAACCAGCCTGAGATGTAAGAAGATCTGGATCTCTACAAACAGAATATCGCAGGTGGTTGGTTTCAAGGTACGAAGCGGGGAGCCGTGATTCCGGGGGCAGATATCGGAGGATAAACGGCAGCGGGAGGGTGCCTGTATGTGGGGATCCTACACTGCCAGTGAGCAACAGCCTCGCGCGGTGGGGACGGGGCACAGACTTGCAGACCGGTAGTGGCAGGGAAAGGACTTTAGGGCAGCCCCCGGGTTGGAAACCCAAGCGGCGGGGTCGCCCCGAGAACTGGGAGTGGCTGGCAGTTTTAGAAGCACAAAGGGCAGAGACATGCTCCGTCCGACCTGGAGGCAGGACTGGGAGCACTGCGGAGGGGTGCACAACCCAGGCCGCTGCAGTTTATAGCAGCACAGACAGAAACGGAGATGGTGTGGCCTGGAGAGCTCACTGAAGAATAGACTGCAGTCTCTCTGCTCTGAGGCAGTGGTTTGGAAACGGTCTCTTCTGCTCTGACTTGCGGAAAAGACACGGAAAGCCGCCAGGGAAAGCCACCAGAGAACAAAAGCCCCCCAAACTGATTCCCGCTGAGCCCATCCCCCGCCACAGGGGGACAGGGCAACACCACCCAAACAGGGTTGCCTGAGTAACAGCACCGCAGGCCCCTCCTGCAGAAGACAGGCTGGGAAAACAAGAGGCCAGCAACCCTAAGGTCCCAAGAAAACAGGTGCATCTTGCTTGGGTTCTGGTCAATAATTTGGACTCTATGCATTCCCTCAAACACCCATCAACAGAATGACTAGGAGGAGGAACCCCCAAAATAGAAAAGACTCAGAGATTATGACTTATGCTGCAGATTTACAAATGGATGCAGATATAACCAAGATGTCGGAGATGGAATTCAGGCTAGCAATTGTGAAGGCAATGGCTAGAATGGAGAAATCAATTAACGGCAACATAGAGTTTCTAAGGGCAGAAATGAAAGGTGAATTAGCAGAACTTAAAAATGCTATCAATGAGATCCAATCCAATCTAGATAATCTAACAGCTAGGGTAACTGAGGCAGAAGAGAGAATAAGCAACCTGGAAGACAATATAATAGATAAAAAGGGAACAGAGGAGACCAGGGAAAAACAACTCAGAACCATGAAAATAGAATCAGAGAAATAAGTGACACCATGAAGCGTTCCAACGTCAGAATAATTGCAATCCTGGAGGAAGTGGAGAGAGAGAGGGGACTAGAAGATGTATTTGAGCAAATCGTAGCTGAGAACTTCCCTAATCTGGGGAATGAAACAAACATTTGAGTCCCAGAGGCAGAGAGGACCCCTCCTAAGATCAAGGAAAACAGGCCAACACCCCGGCATGTAATAGTAGAACTTGTAAATCTTAGAACCAAGGAAACCATCTTAAGGGCAGTTAGGGGGAAGAGATTCCTTACGTACAGAGGGAGGAACATCAGAATAACATCAGACCTATCCACAGAGACCTGGCAAGCCAGAAAGGCCTGGCAAGACATATTCAGGGTACTAAATGAGAAGAACATGCAGCCAAGAATACTTTATCTGGCAAGGCTGTCATTTAGAATGGATGGAGAGATGCAGAGCTTCCATGACCGGCAGAAACTGAAAGAATATGTGACCACTAAGCCAGCCCTGTAAGAAATATTAAGGGGGGTTTTATAAAAGGAGAAAGACCCCAAGAGTGATATACAACAGAAATTTACAGGGACAATCTATAAAAACAACATCTTCACAGGCAACATGATGACAATTAATTCATATCTTTCAATAATCACTCTCAACGTGAATGGCCTAAATGCTCCCATAAAACGGCACAGGGTTGCAGATTGGATAAAAAGACAGGACCCATCCATATGCTGTCTACAAGAGACTCATTTTGAACCTAAAGATACATCCAGACTGAAAGTGAAGGGATGGAGATCCATCTTCCACACCAGCGGACCTCAAAAGAAAGCTGGGGTAGCAATTCTTATATCAGACAAATTAGCTTTTAAACTAAAGTCAGTAATTAGAGACACAGAAGGACACTATATCATTCTTAAAGGGTCTATTCAACAAGAAGATCTAACAATTGTAAATATCTATGCCCCCAACATGGGAGCAGCCATATACATAAGCCAACTGTTAACCAAAATAAAGAGTCATATTGATAACAATACGTTAATTGTAGGAGACCTCAATACTCCACTCTCAGCAATGGACAGATCATCTAAGCAGAAAATCAACAAGGAAACAAGAGCTTTGAATGATATTCTGGACCAGACGGACCTCATAGATATATACAGAACATCCCACCCAAAAACAACAGAATACTCATTCTTCTTGAGCACACACGGAACTTTCTCCAGAATAGACCACATACTGGGTCACAAATCAGGTCTCAACCGATACCAGAAGATTGAGATTATTCCCTGCATATTCTCAGACCACAGTGCTCTAAAACTGGAACTCAATCACAAGAAAAAAATTGGCAGGAATTCAAACACTTGGAAGTTAAAGACCACTCTGCTCAAGAATGTTTGGGTCAACCAGGAAATCAAAGAAGAACTTAAACAATTCATGGAAATCAATGAGAATGAAAACACATTGGTCCAAAACCTATGGGATACTGCAAAGGCGGTCCTAAGGGGGAAATACATGGCCATCCAAGCCTCACTCAAAAAAATAGAAAAATCCCGAATTCACCAACTAACTCTACACCTTAAAGAACTAGAGAAAAAGCAACAAACGATGCCTAAGCCATGCATTAGAAGAGAAATAATTAAAATTAGAGCAGAAATCAATGAGTTAGAAAACAGAAACACAGTAGATCAGATCAACGAATCTAGAAGTTTGTTCTTTGAAAGAATTAATAAGATGGATAAACCACTGGCCAGACTTATACAAAAGAAAAGAGAAAGGACCCAAATTAATAAAATTATGAATGAAAGGGGAGAGATCACGACTAACACCAAAGAAATAGAAACAATTATTAGAAATTATTATCAACAATGATATGCCAATAAACTGAGCAACCTGGATGAAATGGAGGCCTTCCTGGAAACCTATAAGCTGCCAAGATTGAAACAGGAAGAAACTGACAACCTGAATAGGCCAATAACCACTAATGAGATTGAAGCGGTGATCAAAAACCTCCCAAAAAACAAGAGTCCAGGGCCTGATGGATTCCCTGGGGAATTCTACCAAACATTCAAAGAAGAAATAATACCTATTCTACTGAAGCTGTTCCAAAAAATAGAAACAGAAGGAAAACTTCCAAACTCCATTCTATGAGGCCAGCATTACCTTAATCCCCAAACCAGGCAAACACCCCATCAAAAAGGAGAATTTCAGACCGATATCCCTGATGAATATGGATTCCAAAATCCTCAACAAAATCCTAGCTAATAGGATCCGACAATATATTAAAAGGGTCATCCACCACGACCAAGTGGGATTTATCCCCGGGATGCAAGGGTGGTTCAACATTCACAAATCAATCAATGTGATAGAACACATTAATAAGAGGAGGGAGAAGAACCATATGGTCCTTTCAATTGATGCAGAAAAAGCATTTGACAAAATACAACATCCTTTCCTGATTAAAACTCTTCAGAGTATAGGGATAGAGGGAACATTCCTTAAGTTCATAAAATCCATCTATGAAAAACCCACAGTGAATATCATCCTCAATGGGAAAAGCTGAGAGCCTTTCCCTTAAGATCAGGAACACGTCAAGGATGCCCACTCTTGCCACTATTGTTCAACATAGTAATAAAAGTCCTAGCAACAGCAATCAGACAACAAAAAGAAATAAAATGTATTCAAATTGGCAAAGAAGAAGTCAAACTCTCTCTTTTCGCAGACGACATGATACTTTATGTGGAAAACCCAAAAGACTCCACCCCCAAATTACTAGAACTCATCCAGCAATTCAGTAATGTGGCAGGATACAAAATCAATGCACAGAAATCAGTTGCTTTCTTATACACTAACAATGCAACTGTAAGAAGAGAAATTAGAGAAACGATTCCATCTACAATAGCACCGAAAACCATAAGATACCTCAGAATAAACCTAACCAAAGAGGTAAAGGATCTATACTCTAGGAACTACAGAACACTCATGAAAGAAATTGAAGAAGACACAAAAAGATGGAAAAATATTCCATGCTCATGGATTGGAAGAATAAACATTGTTAAAATGTCTATGCTACCCCCAGAGCAATCTATACCTTCAATGCCATCCCAATCAAAATTCCAATGACATTTTTCAAAGTGCTGGAACCAACACTCCTAAAATTTGTATGGAATCTGAAAAGACCCTGAATCGCCAAAGATATGTTGAAAAAGAAAAACAAAGCTGGGGGCATCACGTCCCGATTTCAAGCTATATTACAAAGCTGTGATCACCGAGACAGCATGGTACTGGCACTAAAACAGACATATAGACCAATGGAACAGAATAGAGAACCCAGATATGGACCCTCAACTCTATGGTCAAACAATCATTGACAAAGCAGGAAAAAACATGCAATGGAAAACAGACGGTCTCTTCAATAAATGGTGCTGGGAAAATTGGACAGCCACATACAGAAGAATGAAACTCGACCATTCTCTAACACCATTCAGAAAGATAAACTCAAAGTGGATGAAAGACCTCAATGTGAGATAGGAATCCATCAAAATCCCAGAGGAGAACATAGGCAGTAACCTCTTTGACATCGCCCACACCAACTTCTTTCAAGATACATCTCCACAGGGCGCCTGGGTGGCTCAGTTGGTAAGCAACTGCCTTCGGCTCCGGTCATGATCCTGGAGTCCCGGGATCGAGTCCCGCATCGGGCTCCCTGCTCGGCGGGGAGTCTGCTTCTCCCTCTGATCCTCCCCCTCTCATGCTCTCTATCTCCCATTCTCTCTCTCAGATAAATAAATAAAAAATCTTAAAAAAAAAAAAAAAAGATACATCTCCAAAAGCTAGTGAAACAAAAGCAAAAATGAACTTTTGGGACTTCATCAAGATAAAAAGCTTCTTCACACAAAGGAAACAGTCAACAAAACAAAGAGGCAACCCACAGAATGGGAGAAGATATTTGCAAATGACACTACAGATAAAGGGCTGGTATCCAAGATCTGTAAAGAACTTCTCAAACTCAACACCCAAAAAACAAATAATCAAGTCAAAAAGTGGGCAGAATTTATGAAAAGACACTTCTCTGAAGAAGACATACAAATGGCTAACAAACACATGAAAAAATGTTCATCATCATTAGCCATCAGGGAAATCCAAATCAAAACCACATTGAGATACCACCTTACACCAGTTAGAATGGCAAAAATGGACAGGGAAAGAAACAACAAATGTTGGAGAGGTTGTGGAGAAAGGGGAACCCTCTTACACTGTTGGTGGGAATGCAAGTTTGTACAGCCACTTTGGAAAACAGTGTGGAGGTTCCTCCAAAATTTAAAAATAGAGGTACCCTATGACCCAGCAATTGCACTCCTGGGTATTTACCCCAAAGACACAGACATAGTGAAAGAAGAGCCATATGCACCCCAATGTTCATAGCAGCAATGTCTGCAATAGCCAAACTATGGAAAGAGCCGAGATGCTTTTCAACAGACAAATGGATAAAGAGGATGTGGTCCATATATACAATGGAATATTACTCAGCCATCAGAAAGGATGAATATCCAACTTTTACATCAACATGGATGGGACTGGCGGAGATTATGCTAAGTGAAATAAGTCAATCAGAGAAAGTCAATTATCATATGGTTTCACCTATTTGTGGATCATAAGGAATAGCATGGAGGACATTAGGAGAAGGAAGGGAAAAATGAGGGGGTTGGGAATTGGAGGGAGAGATGAACCATGAGAGACTATGGACTCTGAGAAACAAACAGGGTTTTAGAGGGGAGAGGGGAGGGGGGATTGGTCAGCCCAGTAATGGGTATTAAGGAGGGCATGTACTGCATGGAGCACTGGGTGTTATATGAAAACAATGGATCGTGGATCACCACACCAAAAACCAATGATGTATTGTATGGTGACTAACATAACATAATAAAATTAAAAAAAAAAAATAGAACCTAAGGCCAACTGTCACCATGCCATGGACAGATGCCACCAGAAGACTTTTCATAGACTAAATTGAATTACCTGGACTAGTCTTATGCAGGTAGAGAGTATACCTCAAAGGACATCATTTTCCCCAAACTCAGAGAACCCAGTGAGATTAAAAGTAGCAGAATTCACTTATTCAACCTTTCTACCTGCAGACTGCCCCCAGTCATGGGACCAAACATGAGTCTTAGGGGAACATAGAGTGAGGGGAAAAAAAGGGATCATCTTTTCCTATACTATCAGAGAACAATTATGAACAAAGGTTTTTATGATTTTTGGACAGCGATCCCTTCCATTGCAGTGAAAATTTGCAAAAAAGAAAGAAAGAAAGAAAGAAAGAAAGAAAGAAAGAAAGAAAGAAAGAAAGAAAGAAAGAAA